>NC_084570.2:22995000-23295000 GCF_033978685.3 Nerophis lumbriciformis | reverse complement strand
AGCTTAAAACAATGCATCCTTGTGAGTTTTACTCGAAACATTTGCTATTTTAAGGCTTGCAAACACAAAAAGTAGTTTTTTACTCATTATGACAGAAAAGTTTTTAAAATCCTGAGATAATGCGAAATAAGCAATAAAAATGTCTTTCAACATAATTCCTACACCAAACATGCAACATGTCTAATAATGCCTGAAGACATGTATCTTTGTTAGTTTTACTAGAAAAAATATATTTTGTAAGTTTTGCAAAGAGGCAAGTTAATTTTTTTCATTCAATATGACAGTATAACTGTCATACCAAATATGAAATATATATAAACATAACTCCAAAATTGAACATGCAATATGTCTAAAAATGCCTAAAATATTGTATCTATGTGAGTTTAAGCAGAATCAGGTAATTTGGCAAGGTTTACAACTACAAAAATTGTTTTTTTTTCATAATGACAGTATAACTGCTACATTCAATTTGACTGTTATTTAAACATAACTTCCTAATCACACATGCAAATAGGTTAATAAAGCCTAAAACAATGCATCCTTGTGAGTTTTACTCGAAACATATGCTATTTTAAGGCTTGCAAACACAAAAAGTAGTTTTTTACTCATTATGACAGTAACGTTCTTAAAATCCTGAGATAATGCGAAATAAGCAATAAAAATGTTTTTCAACATAATTCCAACACCAAACATGCAACATGTCTGATAATGCGTGAAGATATGTATCTTTGTTAGTTTTACTAGAAAAATTATAATTTGTAAGTTTTGCAAAGGCAAATAAGTTTTTTTAATTCAATATGACATACCAAATATGAAAGTTATATAAACATAACTCCAAAACTGAACATGCATTATGTCTAAAAATGCCTAAAATATTGTATCTATGTGAGTTTTACAAGAATCAGTTATTTTGGTAAGGTGTACAATTACATAAATTAGGGGTTTACTCATAATGACAGTTAACTGCTACATTCAATTTGACTGTTATTTAAACATAACTCCCTAACCACACATGCAAAATAGGTTAATAAAGTCTAAAACAATGCATCCTTGTGGGTTTTACTCGAAACATGTGCTATTTTAAGGCTTGCAAACGCAAAAAGAAGTTTTTTACTCATTATGACAGTAATGTTCTTAAAATCCTGAGATAATGCGAAATAAGCAATAAAAATGTTTTTCAACATAATTCCTACACCAAACATGCAACATGTCTGATAATGCGTGAAGATATGTATCTTTGTTAGTTTTACTAGAAAAATTATATTTTGTAAGTTTTGCAAAGAGGCAAGTTAGTTTTTTTAATGCAATATGACAGTATAACTGTCATACCAAATATGAAATATATATAAACATAACTCCAAAATTGAACATGCAAATAGGTTAATAAAGCCTAAAGCAATGCATCCTTGTGGGTTTTACTCGAAACATGTGCTATTTTAAGGCTTGCAAACACAAAAAGTAGTTTTTTACTCATTATGACAGTAATGTTCTTAAAATCCTGAGATAATGCGAAATAAGCAATAAAAATGTTTTTCAACATAATTCCTACACCAAACATGCAACATGTCTGATAATGCGTGAAGATATGTATCTTTGTTAGTTTTACTAGAAAAATTATATTTTGTAAGTTTTGCAAAGAGGCAAGTTAGTTTTTTTAATGCAATATGACAGTATAACTGTCATACCAAATATGAAATATATATAAACATAACTCCAAAATTGAACATGCATTATGTCTAAAAATGCCTAAAATATTGTATCTATGTGAGTTTTACCAGAATCAGGTAATTTGGTAAGGTTTACAAATACAAAAATTGTTTTTTTTTCATAATGACAGTAATACTGCTACATTCAATTTGACTGTTATTTAAACATAACTTCCTAATCACACATGCAAATAGGTTAATAAAGCCTAAAACAATGCATCCTTGTGAGTTTTACTCGAAACATTTGCTATTTTAAGGCTTGCAAACACAAAAAGTAGTTTTTTACTCATTATGACAGAAAAGTTCTTAAAATCCTGAGATAATGCGAAATAAGCAATAAAAATGTTTTTCAACATAATTCCTACACCAAACATGCAACATGTCTAATAATGCCTGAAGAAATGTATCTTTGTTAGTTTTACTAGAAAAAATATATTTTGTAAGTTTTGCAAAGAGGCAAGTTAGTTTTTTTAATTCAATATGACAGTATAACTGTCATACCAAATATGAAATATATATAAACATAACTCCAAAATTGAACATGCAATATGTTTAAAAATGCCTAAAATATTGTATCTATGTGAGTTTTACCAGAATCAGGTAATTTGGTAAGGTTTACAAATACAAAAATTGTTTTTTTTTCATAATGACAGTATAACTGCTACCTTCAATTTGACTTGTTTAAACATAACTTCCTAATCACACATGCAAATAGGTTAATAAAGCCTAAAACAATGCATCCTTGTGAGTTTTACTCGAAACATATGCTATTTTAAGGCTTGCAAACACAAAAAGTAGTTTTTTACTCATTATGACAGTAATGTTCTTAAAATCCTGAGATAATGCGAAATAAGCAATACAAATGTTTTTCAACATAATTCCTACACCAAACATGCAACATGTCTGATAATGCGTGAAGATATGTATCTTTGTTAGTTTTACTAGAAAAAATATATTTTGTAAGTTTTGCAAGAGGCAAGTTAGTTTTTTAAATGCAATATGACAGTATAACTGTCATACAAAATATGAAAGTTATATAAACATAACTCCAAAACTAAACATGGATTATGTCTAAAAATGCCTAAAATATTGTATCTCTGAGAGTTTTACAAGAATCAGTTAATTTGGTAAGGTGTACAATTACATAAAATAGGGGTTTACTCATAATGACAGTTAACTGCTACATTCAATTTGACTGTTATTTAAGCTTAACTCCCTAACCACACATGCAAATAGGTTAAAAAAAAAGCCTGAAACAATGCATCCTTGTGAGTTTTACTCGAAACATATGCTATTTTAAGGCTTGCAAACACAAAAAGTAGTTTTTTACTCATTATGACAGTAATAAATGGCTAATTATGCCTGGAGAAATGTATCTTTGTGAGTTTTACTGGGAAAACATTTTTTTGTAAGGTTTATGAAGACACAAGTTATTCTTTTTTTACTCAATATGATAGTATAACTGTCATACTAAATATAAAAGTTGTATAAACATAACTCCAAAACCAAACATGCATAATGTCTAAAAATGCCTGCAATATTGTATTTATGTGATTTTTACCAGAATCAGGTATTTTTGGTAAGGTTTACAAATACAAAAATTAGGTTTTACTCACTATGACAGTATACTGTCACATTCAATCTGACAGTTATTTAAATATATTGTAACTCCTAAACCACAATTACAAAATGGCTAATAATGCCAGGAAAAATGTATCTTTGTGAGTTTTCCTGGAAAACGTTTTTTTTTATAAGGTTTGTAAAGAAACAAGTTAGTTTTTTCACTTAATATGACAGTATAACTGTCATACTAAATATGAAAGTTAAATAAACATTACTCCAAAACCAAACTTGCAATACGTCTACAAATGCCTGTAATATTGAATCTATGTGAGTTTGACCAGAATCAGGTATTTTTTTGTAAGGTTTACGAATACAAAAATTGGGTTTTACTCATAATGACAGTATAACTGCCATATTCAAAATAACAGTTATTTAAACATAACTCCTAAACCAAACATGCTAAATGGCTAATAATGCCTGGAGAAATGTATCTTTGTGAGTTTTACTAGAAACAAATATTTTTAAGGTTTGTAAAGAAATGTTGTTGTTTTTTTTTACTCAATATGATGGTATAACTGTCTCTCTGAGCTGCCACCTTAACGTGGTAGAGGAGTTTGCGTGTCCCAATGATCCTAGGAGCTATGTTGTCCGGGGGCTTTATGTCCCCTGGTAGGGTCTCCCAAGACAAACTGGTCCTATGAGGGATCAGACAAAGAGCAGCTCGAAGACCTCCATGAATAATAAAAAACAAGGACCCAGATTTCCCTCGCCCGGACGCGGGTCACCGGGACCCCCTCTGGAGCCAGGCCCGGAGGTGGGGCACGATGGCGAGCGCCTGACATGGGGCCCGGCCGGGCACAGCCCGAAGAGGCAACGTGGGTCCCCCCTCCAATGGGCTCACCATCCATAGCAGGGGTCATAGAGGTCGGGTGCGATGTGAGCTGGGCGGCAGCCGAAGGCAGGGCACTTGGCGGTCCGATCCTCGGCTACAGAAGCTAGCTCTTGGGACGTGGAACGTCACCTCGCTGGGGGGGGAGGAGCCTGAGCTAGTGCGCGAAGTGGAGAAGTTCCGGTTAGATATAGTCGGACTCACTTCGACGCACAGCAAGAGCTCTGGAACCAGTTCTCTCGAGAGGGGCTGGACTCTCTTCCACTCTGGTGTTGCCGGCAGTGAAAGGCGACGGGCTGGGGTGGCAATTCTTGTTTCCCCCCGGCTCAGAGCCTGTACGTTGGAGTTCAACCCGGTGGACGAGAGGGTAGCTTCCCTCCGCCTTCGGGTGGGGGAACGGGTCCTGACTGTGGTTTGCGCTTACGCGCCAAACCGCAGCTCAGAGTACCCACCCTTTTTGGATTCACTCGAGGGAGTACTTGAGAGTGCTCCCCCGGGTGATTCCCTCATGCTACTGGGGGACTTCAATGCTCATGTTGGCAACGACAGTGAAACCTGGAGAGGCGTGATTGGGAAGAATGGCTGCCCGGATCTGAACCGAGCGGTGTTTTGTTATTGGACTTTTGTGCCCGTCACAGATTTTCCATAACGAACACCATGTTCAAACATAAGGGTGTCCATATGTGCACTTGGCACCAGGACACCCTAGGCCGCAGTTCCATGATCGACTTTGTAGTTGTGTCATCGGATTTGCGGCCTCATGTTTTGGATACTCGGGTGAAGAGAGGGGCGGAGCTTTCTACCGATCACCACCTGTTGGTGAGTTGGCTGCGATGGTGAGGGAGGATGCCGGACAGACCTGGCAGGCCCAAACGCATTGTGAGGGTTTGCTGGGAACGTCTGGCAGAGTCTCCTGTCAGAGAGAGTTTCAATTCCCATCTCCGGAAGAACTTTGAACATGTCACGAGGGAGGTGCTGGACATTGAGTCCGAATGGACCATGTTCCGCGCCTCTATTGTCGAGGCGGCTGATTGGAGCTGTGGCCGCAAGGTAGTTGGTGCTTGTCGTGGCGGTAATCCTAGAACCCGTTGGTGGACACCGGCGGTGAGGGATGCCGTCAAGCTGAAGAAGGAGTCCTATCGGGTTCTTTTGGCTCATAGGACTCCTGAGGCAGCGGACAGGTACCGACAGGTGTGCGGCTTCAGCGGTCGCAGAGGCAAAAACTCGGACATGGGAGGAGTTCGGGGAAGCGCTGGAAAATGACTTCCGGACGGCTTCGAGGCAATTCTGGACCACCAGCCGCCGCCTCAGGAAGGGGAAGCAGTGCACTATCAACACCGTGTATGGCGAGGATGTTGTTCTGCTGACCTCGACTGCGGACTGTGGATCGGTGGAGGGAATACTTCGAAGACCTCCTCAATCCCACCAACACGTCTTCTTATGAGGAAGCAGTGCCTGGGGAGTCTGTGGTGGGCTCTCCTATTTCTGGGGCTGAGGTTGCTGAGGTAGTTAAAAAGCTCCTCGGTGGCAAGGCCCCAGGGCTAGATGAGATCCGCCCGGAGTTCCTTAAGGCTCTGGATGCTGTGGGGCTGTCTTGGTTGACAAGACTCTGCAGCATCGCGTGGACATCGGGGGCAGTACCTCTGGATTGGCAGACCGGGGTGGTGGTTCCTCTCTTTAAGAAGGGGAACCGGAGGGTGTGCTCTAACTATCGTGGGATCACACTCCTCAGCCTTCCCGGTAAGGTCTATTCAGGTGTACTGGAGAGGAGGCTACGCCGGATAGTCGAACCTCGGATTCAGGAGGAACAGTGTGGTTTTCGTCCTGGTCGTGGAACTGTGGACCAGCTCTATACTCTCGGCAGGGTCCTTGAGGGTACATGGGAGTTTGCCCAACCAGTCTACATGTGTTTTGTGGACTTGGAGAAGGCATTCGACCGTGTCCCTCGGGAAGTCCTGTGGGGACTGCTCAGAGAGTATGGGGTATCGGACTGTCTGATTGTGGCAGTCCGCTCTCTGTATGCTCAGTGCCAGAGCTTGGTCCGCATTGCCGGCAGTAAGTCGGACACGTTTCCAGTGAGGGTTGGACTCCGCCAAGGCTGCCCTTTGTCACCGATTCTGTTCATAACTTTTATGGACAGAATTTATAGGCGCAGTCAAGGCGTTGAGGGGATCTGGTTTGGTGGCTGCAGGATTAGGTCTCTGCTTTATGCAGATGATGTGGTCCTGTTGGCTTCATCTGGCCAGGATCTTCAGCTCTCACTGGATCGGTTCGCAGCCGAGTGTGAAGCGACTGGGATGGACCATGGACTCGGACCTCCAAGTCCCAGTGCATGGTTCTCGCTAACCCGGTCATGAGCTTTGGGTTAAGACCGAAAGGACAAGATCACGGGTACAAGCGGCCGAAATGAGTTTCCTCCGCCGGGTGGCGGGGCTCTCCCTTAGAGATAGGGTGTGAGAAGCTCTGCCATCCGGGGAGAGCTCAAAGTAAAGCCGCAGCTCCTCCACATCGAGAGGAGCCAGATGAGGTGGTTCGGGCATCTGGTCAGGATGCCACCCGAACGCCTCCCTAGGGAGGTGTTTAGGGCACGTCCGACCGGTAGGAGGCCACGGGGAAGACCCAGGACACGTTGGGAAGACTATGTCTCCCGGCTGGCCTGGGAACGCCTCGGGGTCCCACAGGAAGAGCTGGACGAAGTGGCTGGGGAGAGGGAAGTCTGGGCTTCCCTGCTTAGGCTGCTGCCCCCGCGACCCGACCTCGGATAAGCGGAAGAAGATGGATGGATGGATGGATAAATATAAAAGTAATATAAACATCATTCCAAAACCAAACTCCTAAACCAAACTTGCAATCCGTCTTAAACTGCCTGTAATATTGAATCTATATGAGTTTTACCAGAATCAGGTATTTTGGTAAGGTTTACAAATACAAAACTTGGGTTTTACTCATAATGACAGTATAACTGCATTATTTGATATGACAGTTATTTAAACATAACTCCTAAACCAAACATGATAAATAGCTAATAATGCCTGGAAAAATGTATATAAACATAACTCCAAAACCAAACATGCATTATGTCTAAAAATGCCTGTAATATTGTATCTATGTGAGTTTTACCAGAATCAGGAATTTTGGTAAGGTTTATAAATACAAAAATTAGGTTTTACTCATAATGACAGTATAACTGCCACCCTCAATATGACGGTTATGTAACATAACTCCTAAACCACAAATGCAAAATGGCTAATAATGCCTGGAGAAATGTATCTTTGTGAGTTTTACAGGAAAAAAAATATTTTGTAAGGTTTGATAAGACACAAAATAGTTTTTTTTTATTCAATATGTTTGTATAACTGTCATAATAAATGTAAAAGTTATATAAACATAACTCCAATACCAAACATGCAATCCGTCTAAAAATGCCTGTTATATTGAATCTATGTGAGTTTTACTAGAATCAGGTATTTTGTTAAGGTTTACAAATACAAAAATTAGGTTTTACTCACTATGACAGTATACTGTCACATTCAATCTGACTGTTATTTAAACACAAATTCTAAACCACAGATGCAAAGTGGCTAATAATAACTGGAGAAATGTATTTTTGTGAGTTTTACTGGAAAAAAAATATTTTGTAAAGTTTGTATAGACACAAGTTAGTTTTTTTTACTCAATATGATGGAAACATGCTTTATGTCTAAAAAAAAAATCCTGTAATATTTTATCCATGTGAGTTTTATCAGAGCAAGTTATTTTGGTAATTTTACAAATACAAAAAATAGGTTTTACTCATAATGACAGTGCCACACGCAATATGACAGTTATTTAAACATAACTCTAAACCAAACATGGTTAATGGCTAATCATGCCTGGAGAAATGTATCTTTGTGAGTTTTACTGGAAAACATTTTTTTTTAAGGTTTATAAAGACACAAGTTAGTTTTTTTTACTCAATATGACAGTATAACTCTAATACTAAATGTAAAACATATATAAACATAACTCCAAAACAGAACATGCATTATGTTTAAAAATGCCTGTAATTTTGTATCCATGCGAGTTTTACGAAAATCAATTGTTGTAGTAAGGTTTGCAATTACAAAATATTGGTTTTACTCACCATGATAGTATACTGTCACATTCAATTTGACAGTTATTTAAACATAACTACCAAACCACACATGCAAAATGGCTATAATGCCTGGAGAAATGTATCTTTGTGAGATTACTGGAAAAACATATTTTGTAAGGTTTGTAAAGAACCAATTTAGTTTTTTTTACTTAATATGATGAGGTGGCGACATTTCCAGGGTGTACCCCGCCTTCCGCTCGATTGTAGCTGACATAGGCTCCAGCGCCCCCCGCGACCCCGAAGGGAATAAGCGGTAGAAAATGGATGGATGGATGGACATCCATTAAAAAATGCCTGTAATATTGTATCACTCCTCTCTGAGCTGCCACCTTAACGTGGTAGAGGAGTTTGCGTGTCCCAATGATCCTAGGAGCTATGTTGTCCGGGGGCTTTATGCCCCCTGGTAGGGTCTCCCAAGACAAACTGGTCCTAGGTGAGGGATCAGACAAAGAGCAGCTCGAAGACCTCCATGAAATATAAAAAAGAAGGACCCAGATTTCCCTCGCCCGGACGCGGGTCACCGGGGCCCCCCTCTGGAGCCAGGCCCGGAGGTGGGGCACGATGGCGAGCACCTGGTGGCCGGGCCTGCCCCATGGGGCCCGGCCGGGCACAGCCCGAAGAGGCAACGTGGGTCCCCCCTCCAATGGGCTCACCACCCATAGCAGGGGTCATGGAGGTCGGGTGCAATGTGAGCTGGGCGGCAGCCGAAGGCAGGGCACTTGGCGGTCCGATCCTCGGCTACAGAAGCTAGCTCTTGGGACGTGGAACATCACCTCGCTGGGGGGAAAGGAGCCTGAGCTAGTGCGCGAGGTGGAGAAGTTCCGGCTAGATATAGTCGGACTCACTTCGAATGGTTTGGTGGCTGCAGGATTAGGTCTCTGCTTTTTGCAGATGATGTGGTCCTGATGGCTTCATCTGGCCAGGATCTTCAGCTCTCACTGGATCGGTTCGCAGCCGAGTGTGAAGCGACTGGGATGAGAATCAGCACCTCCAAGTCCGAGTCCATGGTTCTCGCCCGGAAAAGGGTGGAGTGCCATCTCCGGGTTGGGGAGGAGATTTTTCCCCAAGTGGAGGAGTTCAAGTACCTCGGAGTCTTGTTCACGAGTGGGGGAAGAGTGGATCGTGAGATCGACAGGCGGATCGGTGCGGCGTCTTCAGTAATGCGGACGCTGTATCGATCCGTTGTGGTGAAGAAGGAGCTGAGCCGGAAGGCAAAGCTCTCAATTTACCGGTCGATCTACGTTCCCATCCTCACCTATGGTCATGAGCTTTGGGTTATGACCGAAAGGACAAGATCACGGGTACAAGCGGCCGAAATGAGTTTCCTCCGCCGGGTGGCGGGGCTCTCCATTAGAGATAGGGTGAGAAGCTCTGCCATCCGGGAGGAGCTCAAAGTAAAGCCGCTGCTCCTCCACATCGAGAGGAGCCAGATGAGGTGGTTCGGGCATCTGGTCAGGATGCCACCCGAACGCCTCCCTAGGGAGGTGTTTATGGCATGTCTGACCGGTAGGAGGCCGCGGGGAAGACCCAGGACACGTTGGGAAGACTATATCTCCCGGCTGGCCTGGGAACGCCTCGGGGTCCCCTGGGAGGAGCTGGACGAAGTGGCTGGGGAGAGGGAAGTCTGGGCTTCCCTGCTTAGGCTGCTGCCCCCGCGACCCGACCTCGGATAAGCGGAGGAAGATGGATGGATGGATATTGTATCAATGTGAGTTTTACTAAAATCAGTTGTTTTTGTAAGTTTTGCAAATACAAAATATTGGTTTTACTCACTATGACAGTGTACTGTCACATTCAATCTGACAGCTATTTAAACATAACTCCTAAACCACACATGCAATATGACTAATAATGCCGAGAAAAATGTATCTCTCTGAATTTTATTGGAAAAAAATATTTTTTAAGGTTTTTAAAATTACAAGTTTGTTATTTTTTACTCAATTTGACAGTATAACTGTCATACTGAATATGAAAGTTATATACACATAACTCTAAAACCAAACTTGCAATCCGTCTAAAAATGCCTGTAATTATGAATCTATGTGAGTTTAACCAAAATCAGGTATTTTGGTAAGGTTTACAAATACAAAAATTAGGTTTTACTCATAATGACAGTATAACTGCCACACGCAATATGACAGTTTTTTAAACATAACTCCTAAAAAAACAAATGCAAAATGACTAATAATGCCTGGAAAAATGTATCTTTGTGAAATTTAATGAAAAAAAAATATTTTGTAAGGTTTGTAAAGACACAAATTAGTTTTTTTTACTCAATATGATGGTATAACTGTCATACTAAATATGAAAGTTGTATAAACATAACTGCAAAACCAAACATGTTTTATGTCTATGTGTAATATTGTATCTATGTGAGTTTTACCAGAATCAGGTATTTTGGTAAGGTTTACAAATACAAAAATTAGGTTTTACTCACTATGACAGTATACTGTCACATTCAATCTGACAGTTATGTAAACATAACTCCTAAACCACACATGCAAAATGGCTAATAATGCCTGGAGAAATGTATCTTTGTGAGTTTTACTAGGAAAAACAATTTGTAAGGTTTGTAAAGACACACGTTAGTTTTTTTTACTCAATATGACAGTATAACTGTCATACTACATGCAGAAAATATATAAACATGACTCCAAAACCAAACTTGCAATCCGTCTAAAAATGTCTGTAATATTGAATCTATGTGAGTTTTACCAAAATGAGGTATTTTGGTAAGGTTGACAAATAAAAAAAATAGGTTTTACTGATAGTGACATTATAAGTGCCACACTCAATATGACAGTTATTTAAACATAAGTCATAAACGACACATGAAAATGGCTATTAAACCTGGAGAAATGTATCTTTGTTAGTTTTACTAGAGTAATGATCTTTTGTAAGGTTTACAAAGACACAAGTTTTTTTACTCAATATGACGGTATAACTGTCAAACTAAAAAAAGTTATAGAAACATAACTCCAAAACCAAACTCAAAAACCAAACATGCAATCCATTTAAAAATGCCTGTAATATTAAATATATGTGAGTTTTATCAGAATCAGGTATTGTGGTAAGGTTTACAATACCAAAATTAGGTTTTACTCATAATGACAGTATAACTGCCACGCTCAATATGACAGTTATTTAAACATAACTCCTAAAACACACATGCAAAATGACTAATAATGCGTGGAAAAATGTATCTTTGTGATTTTTACTGGAAAAAAATATTTTGTAAGGTTTGTAAAGATACTGTTTTTTTTTGTTTTTTTTAACTCAATATGATGGTATAACTGTCATACTAAAAATGAAAGTTTTATAAACATAACTCCAAAACCAAACTTGCAATTTGTAAAAAAAAATGGCTGTAATATTGAATATATTTGCTTTTTACCAGAATCAGGTATTTTGGTAAGGATTACAAATACAAAAATTAGGTTTTACTCATATTGACAGATAACCGCCAAATTGTTTTAAACATAACTCATAAACAAAACATGCTAAATGGCTAATAATGCCTGGAGAAAAGTATCTTTGTGAGTTTTACTGGAAAAAAATAAATAAAAATTGTAAGGTTTGTAAAGACACAAGTTAGTTTTTTCTAACTCAAAAAGACAGTATAACTGTCATACTAAATGGAAAAGTTATATAAACATAACTCCAAAACCAAACATGCATTATGACTAAGAATGCCTGAAATGATGTATCCATGTGAGTTATACTAGAATCAGTTGTTTTTGTAAGTTTTGCAAATACAAAATATTGGTTTTACTCACTATGACAGTATACTGTCACATTCGATCTGACAGTTATTTAAACATAACTCCTAAACCACATATTCAAAATGACTAATAATGCCTGGAGGAATGTATCTCTGTGAAATTTTCTGGAAAAAAATATTTTTTACAACACAATTTTTTTTTACTCAAAATGACAGCAGTATACTGTCATAGTGAGTAAAACCTTATTTTTGTATTTGTAAACCTTACCAAAATACCTGATTGTAGTAAAACTCACATAGATACAATATTACAGGCATTTTTTTAACATAATGCATGTTTGGTTTTGGAGTTATGTTTATATAACTTTCATATTTAGTATGACAGTTTTACTGTCATATTAAGTAAAAAAAAAAACTAACTTGTGTCTTTACAAACCTTACAAAATATATTTTTTTTTTTTCAGTAAAACTCACAAAGGCATTATTAGTCATTTTGTATGTGTGGTTTAGGAGTTATGTTTAAATAACTGTCAGATTGAATGTGACAGCATACTGTCATAGTGAGTAAATTCAATATTTTCTATTTTCAAACCTTAAAAAAACAACTGATTCTAGTAAAACTCACATGGATACAATGTTACAGGCATTTTTAGACATAATGCATGTTTGGTTTTGGAGTTTTGTTTATATACATTTTACATTTAGTATGACAGTTATACTGTCATATGGAGTAAAAAACAACTAACTTGTGTCTTTACAAACCTTACTAAAATGTTGTTTTTTTCAGGAAAACTCACAAAGATGCATTTCTCCAGTCATTATTAGCCATTTAGCATGTTTGGTTTAGGAGTTATGTTTAAATAACTGTCATTTTGAACGTTGCAGTTATACTGTCATTATGAGTAAAACCAAATTTTTGTATTTGTAAACCTTGCCAAAATCCCTGTTTGTGGTAAAACTCACATAGATTCAATATTACATGCATTTTTAGACGGATTGCATGTTTGGTTTTGAAGTTATGTTTATATAACTTTCAAATTTAGTAAGACAGTTATACCATCATATTGAAAAAAAAAAAAAACTTGTGTCCGAACAAACCTTACAAAATATATTTTTTCCAGTAAAACTCACAAAAATAAATTTCTCCAGGCATTATTAGCCATTTTGCATGTGTGGTTTAGGAGTTATGTTTAAATAACTGTCAGATTGAATGTAACAGTATACTGTCATAGTGAGTAAAACCAATATTTTGTATTTGAAAACCTTACAAAAACAACTGATTCTACTAAAACTCACATGGATACAATATTACAGGCATTTTTAGACATATTGCGTGTGGCAGTTATACTGTCATTATGAGTAAAACCTAATTGTTGTATTTGTGAACCTTATTAAAATACCTGTTTGTGGTAAAACTCACATAGATTCAATATTACAGGCATTTTTAGATGGATTGCATTTTGGTTTTGAAGTTATGTTTATATAACTTTTAAATTTAGTAAGACAGTTATACCATCATATTGAGTAAAAAAAACTAACTTGTGTCCAAACAAACCTTACAAAATATTTTTTTTCCAGTAAAACTCACAAAAATACATTTCTCCAGGCATTATTAGTCACTTTGAATGTGTGGTTTAGGAGTTATGTTTAAATAACTGTCAGATTGAATGTGACAGTATACTGTCATAGTGAGTAAAACCAATATTTTGTATTCCCAAAACTTACAAAAACAACTGATTCTAGTAAAACTCACATGGATACATCATTACAGGCAATTTTAGATATAATGCATGTTTGGTTTTGTAGTTATGTTTATACAACTTTTACATTAAGTATGACAGTTATACTGTCATATTGAGTAAAACAAAACTAACTTGTGTCTTTACAAACCATACAAAATAATGTTTTTCCAGTAAAACTCACAAAGACACCTTTCTCCAGGCATTATTAGCCATATAGCATGTTTGGTTTAGGAGTTATGTTTAAATATTTGTCATTTTGAACGTGGTAGTTATACTGTCATTATGAGTAAAACCAAATTTTTTTATTTGTAAACCTTACCAAAATACCTGTTACTGGAAAAAAATATTTTGTAAGGTTTGTATAGACACAAATTAGTTTCTTTTACTCAATATGACAGTATAACTGTCATACTAAATATGAAAGTTATATAAACATAACTCTAAAACCAAACATGCAATCTGTCTAAAAATGCCTGTAATATTGTATCTATATGACTTTTACTACAATCAGGTATTTTGGTAAGGTTTACAAATACAACAATTAGGTTTTACTCATAATGACAGTATAACTGCCACACGCAATATGACAGTTATTTAAATATAACTCCTAAACCTCACATGCAAAATGGCTAATAATGCCTGGAAAAATTTATCTTTGTCAGTTTTACTGGGAAAAAAAAAATATTTTGTAAGGTTTTTAATGACACAAGTTTTTTTCTTTTTTACTCAATATGACAGTATAACTCTCATACTAAATGTAAAAGTTATATAATTATAACTCCAAAACCAAACATGCATTATGTCTAAAAATGCCTGTAATATTGTATCCATGTGAGTTTTACTAGAATCAGTTGTTTTTGTAAGGTTTTCAAATACAAAATATTGGTTTTACTCACTATGACAGTATACTGTCACATTCAATCTGACAGTTATTTAAACATAACTCCTAAACCACACATACAAAATGACTAATAACGCATGGAGAAAAGTTTATTTGTGAGTTTTAAACTGTCAGATTGAATGTGACAGTATACTGTCATAGTGAGTAAAACCAGTATTTTGTATTTGCAAAAATTACAAAAACAACTTATTCTAGTAAAACTCACATGGATACAATATTACAGGCATTTTTAGACATAATGCATGTTTGGTTTTGGAGTTATATTAATATGATGAGATGGCGACTTTTCCAGGGTGTACCCCGCCTTCCGCCCGATTGTAGCTGAGATAGGCTCCAGCGCCCCCCGCCACCCCGAAGGGAATAAACGGTAGAAAATGGATGGATGGTTGGACAGTATAACTGTCATACTAAATGTAAAAGTAGTATAAACATAACTCCAAAACCCAACATGCATTATGTCTAAAAATGCCTGTAATATTGTATCCATGTGAGTTAACTAGAATCAGTTGTTTTTGTAAGTTTTGCAAATACAAAATATTGGTTTTACTCACTATGACAGTATACTGTCACATTCAATCTGACAGTTTAAAACTCACAAATAAACTTTTCTCCAGGCGTTATTAGTCATTTTGTATGTGTGGTTTAGGAGTTATGTTTAAATAACTGTCAGATTGAATGTGACAGTGTACTGTCATAGTGAGTAAAACCAATATTTTGTATTTGCAAACCTTACAAAAACAACTGATTCTAGTTAAACTCACATGAATACAATATTACAGGCATTTTTAGACATAATGCATGTTTGGTTTTGGAGTTATGTTTATAATTTTTTTACATTTAGTATGACAGTTTTACTGTCATATTGAGTAAGAAAAAAATAACTTGTGTCTTTACAAACCCATTCATCCATCCATTTTGTACCGCTTATTCCCTTTGGGGTCGCGGGGGGCGCTGGAGCCTATCTCAGGTACAATCGGGCGGAAGGCGGGGTACACCCTGGACAAGTCGACACCTCATCGCAGTCTTTACAAACCTTACAAAATTGTTTTTTTTCCCTGTAAAACTTAAAAAGATACATTTCTCCAGGCATTATTAACCATTTTGCATGTGTGGTTTAGGAGTTATGTTTACATAACTGTCATATTGAATGTGGCAGTTATACTGTCATTATGAGTAAAACCTATTTTTTGTTTTTGTAAATCTTTCCAAAATACGTGATTCTCGTAAAACGAACATAGATTCATTGGTTTTGGAGTTATGTTAATATAACTTTCATATTTAGTATGACAGTTATATCATCATATTGAGTAAAACATTTAACTTGTATCTTTATAAACCTTACAAATTCGTTTTTTCCAGTAAAACTCACAAAGATACATTTCTCCAGGCATTATTAACCATTTTGCATGTGTGGTATAGGAGTTATGTTTACATAACTGTCATATTAAATGTGGCAGTTATACTGTCATTATGAGTAAAACCAAATTTGTGTATATGTAAACCTTACCGAAATACCTGATTCTGGTAAAACTCACATAGATACAATATTACAGGTATTTTTAGACATATTTGAAGTTTGGTTTTGGAGTTATGTTTATTTAACTATTATATATAGTATGCCAGTTATACTGTCATATTAAGTAAAAAACTAACTTGTGTCTTTACAAACCTTACAATTTTGTATTATTTTTTCCAGGAAAACTCACAAAGATACATTGCTCCAGGCATTATTAGCCATTTTGCATTTGTGGTTTAGGAATTATGTTTAAATACATGTCATGTTCAATGTGGCAGTTATATTGTCATTATGAGTAAAACCAATTTTTTGTATTTGTAAACCTTACCAAAATACCGGATTCTGGTAAAACTCACATAGATACAATATTACAGGAATTTCTAGACATAAAACATGTTTGGTTTTGGAGTTATGTTTATATAACTTTCATATTTAGTATGACAGTTATACCATTATATTGAGTAAAAAAAATAACTTGTTTCTTTATAAACATTACATTTTTTTTTTCCAGTAAAACTCACAGATCCATTTCTCCAGGTATAATTAGCCATTTATCATGTTTGGTTTAGGAGTTATGTTTAAATAACTGTCATATTGAGTGTGGCAGTTATACTGTCATTATGAGTAAAACCTAGATTTTGTATTTGTAAACCTTACCAAAATACCTAATTCTGGTAAAAATCACATAGATACAATATTACAGGCATTTTTAGACATAATGCATGTTTGGTTTTGGAGTTATGTTTATACAACTTTCATATTTAGTATGACAGTTATACCATTATATTGAGTAAAAAAAAAAATTGTGTCTTTATAAACCTTTTTTTTTTCCAGTAAAACTCACAAAAATACATTTATCCAGGTATAATTAGCCATTTATCATGTTTGGTTTAGGAATTATGTTTAAATAACTGTCATATTGAGTGTGGCAGTTATACTGTCATTATGAGTAAAACCTATATTTTTGTACCACATCGATACAATATTACAGGAATTTTTAGACATAAAGCATGTTTGGTTTTGGAGTTATGTTTATATAACTTTCATATTTAGTATGAAAGTTATACCATCAAATTGAGTAAAAAAACAAACTAAATTGTATCTTTACAAACCTTACAAAATATTGTTTTCCAGTAAAATTCAAAAATATACCTTTCTCTAGGCATTATTAGTCATTTTGCATTTGTGTTTTAGGAGTTATGTTTAAATAACTGTCATATTGAGTGTGGCAGTTATACTGTCACTATGAGTAAAACCTAATTTTTGTTTTTGTAAACCTTACCAAAATACCTGATTCTGATAAAA
The DNA here is from genome assembly GCF_033978685.3 of Nerophis lumbriciformis. Taxonomy (NCBI): domain Eukaryota; kingdom Metazoa; phylum Chordata; class Actinopteri; order Syngnathiformes; family Syngnathidae; genus Nerophis; species Nerophis lumbriciformis. Next base: position 23,277,522 of record NC_084570.2, on the reverse strand, counting down.
CTCACATATTGCATATTTGGTTTTGGAGTTGTGTTTATATAACTTTCATATATAGTGTGACAGCTATACTGTAATATTGTGTAAAAAAAAACCTAACTTGTGTCTTTACAAACCTTACAAAATATGTTTTCCAGTTAAACTCACAAAGATACATTCCTCAAGGCATTATTAGCCATATTGTCGGATTGATTGCGACAGTATACGTATTTATGAGTTAAACTAGTATTTTGTATGAGTAAAACCTAATTTTTGTATTTTTCAACATTACCAAAATACCTGATTCTTGTAAAACTCACATAGATACAATATTACAGGCATTTTTAGACATAATGCATGTTTGGTTTTGGAGTTATGTTTATATAACTTTTACATTTATTATGACAGTTATACAAACATATTGAATAAAAAAAACTAACTTGTGTCTTTACAAACCTTACAAAATAATTTTATTTTCCAGTTAAACTCACAAAGATACCTTTCTCCAGGCAGTATTAGCCATTTAGCATGTTTAAATTAGGAGTTATGTTTAAATAACTGTAATTTTGAACGTGGCAGTTATACTGTCATTATGAGTAAAACCTACTTTTTGTATTTGTAAACCTTACCAAAATACCTGATTCTGGTCAAACTCACATAGATTTAATACTACAGGCATTTTTAGACATAATGCATGTTTGGTTTTGGCGTTATGTTTATATAACTGTCATTTTGAATGTGGTAGTTGTTATACTGTCATTATGAGTAAAAAAACTAACTTCTGTCTTTACAAACCTTACAAAATATTTTTTTTTCCAGTTAAACTCACAAAGATACATTTACCCAGGCATTATTAGCCATTTAACATGTTTGGTTTCGGAGTTATGTTTAAATAACTGTTATATTGAGTGTGGCAGTTATACTGTCATTATGAGTAAAACCTATTTTTTGTATTTGTAAACCTTACCAAAATACCTGATTCTGGTAAAACCCACATCGATACAATATCACAGGAATTTTTAGACATAAAGTATGTTTGGTTTTGGAGTTATGTTTATATAACTTTCATATTTAGTATGACAGTTATACCATCATATTGAGTAATAAAACACTAATTTGTATCTTTACAAACCTTACAAAATATTGTTTTCCAGTAAAATTCACAAATATACATTTCTCTAGGCATTATTAGTCATTTTGCATTTGTGTTTTAAAGTTAAAGTTAAAGTTAAAGTTAAAGTCCCAATGATTGTCACACACACACTAGGTGTGGTGAAATGTGTCCTCTGCATTTGACCCATCCCCTTGATCACCCCCTGGGAGGTGAGGGGAGCAGCGGTGCTGCGCCCGGGAATCATTTTTGGTGATTTAACCCCCAATTCCAACCCTTGATGCTGAGTGCCAAGCAGGGACGTAATGGGTCCCATTTTTTATAGTCTTTGGTATGACTCGGCCGGGGTTTGAACTCACAACCTACCGATCTCAGGGCGGACACTCTAACCACTAGATAGGAGTTATGTTTAAATAACTGTCATATTGAGGGTGACAGTTATACTGTCACTATGAGTAAAACCTAATTTTTTTATTTGTAAACCTTACCAAATACCTGATTCTGATAAAACTTACATATAATAAATATTACAGACATTTTTAAACGGATTGCATGTTTGGTTTTGGAGTTATGTTTATAAAACTTTCATATATAGTATGACAGCTATACTGTAAAATTAAGTTAAAAAAATAACTTGTGTCTTTACAAACCTTACAAAATATTTGTTCCTGTAAAATTCACAAAGATACATTCCTCCAGGCATTATTAGCCATTTTGTCAGATTGATTGTGACAGTATACTCTCATTATGAGAAAAACTAATATTTTGTATTTGTAAACCTTACAAAAACAACTGATTCTAGTAAAAATCACGTAGATACAAAGTTATAGGAATTTTTAGACATAATGCATGTTTGGTTTTGGAGTTATGTTTAAATAATTTTCATATTGAATGTGGCAGTATACTGTCATTATGAGTAAAACCTAATGTTTGTATTTGTCAACCTTACCAAAATACCTGATTCTGGTAAAACTCAAAAAGATACAATATTACAGGCATTTTTAGACAAAATGCATTTTGGTTTTGGAGTTATGTTTATATAACTTTCATATTTAGTATGCCAGTTATACCATTATATTAAATTTAAAAAAATAACTTGTGTCTTTATAAACCTTACAAATTATTTGTTTCCAGTAAAACTCACCATGATACATTTCTCCAGGCATTATTAGCCATTTATCATGTTTGGTTTAGGAGTCATGTTAGCTGTCATATCAAATGTTGCAGTTATACTGTCACTATGAGTAAAACCCAAGTTTTGTATTTGTAAACCTTACCAAAATACCTGATTCTGGCAAAACTCTCATAGATTCAATATTACAGGCAGTTCAAGACAGACTGCAAGTTTGGTTTAGGAGTTTGGTTTTGGAAGTATGTTTATCTAACTTTCATATTTAGCATGACAGTTATACCATCATATTGAGTAAAAAAAACAACTAACTTTTGTCTTTACAAACCTTACAAAATATTTTTTTTCTAGTAAAACTCACAAAGATTCATTTATCCAGGCATTATTAGCCATTTAGCATATTTGGTTTAGGAGTTATGTTTAAATATCTGTTATTTTGAATATGGCAGTTATACTGTCATTATGAGTAAAACCCAATTTTTGTATTTGTAAACCTCACCAAAATAACTAATTCTGGTAAAACTCACATATATTCAATATTACAGGCATTTTTAGACGGATTGCAAGTTTGGTTTTGGTGTTATATTTATTCAACTTTCATATTTAGTATGACAGTTATACTGTCATATTGAGTAAAAAAAAAGCTAACTTGTGTCTTTACAAACCTAAGAAACTATTTTTTTCCTGTAAAACTTACAAAGATACATTTCTCCAGGCATTATTTGACATTTTGCTTGCATGGTTTAGGAGTTATGTTTAAATAACAGTCTGATTGAATGTGACAGTATACTGTCATAGTAGTTTTTTACTCAATATGCCAGTAATGTTCTTAAAATCCTGCGATAATGCGAAAAAATCAATAAAATTGTTTTTCAACATAATTCCTACACCAAACATGTAACATGCCTAATAATGCCTGCTATATTCAATTTGACAGTTATTTAAACATAACTTCCTAACCACACATGCAAATAGGCTAATAAAGCCTAAAACAATGCATCCTTGTGAGTTTTACTCTAAACATATGCTATTTTAAGGCTTGCAAACACAAAAAGTAGTGTTTTACTCATTTTGACAGTAATGTTCTTAAAATCCTGAGATAATGCGAAATAAGCAATAAAAATGTTTTTCAACATAATTCCTACACCAAACATGCAACATGTCTAATAATGCCTGAAGACATGTATCGTTTAGTTTTACTAGAAAAAATATATTTTGTAAGTTTTGCAAAGAGTCAAATAAGTTTTTTAAATTCAATATGACAGTATAACTGTCATACCAAATATGAAAGTTATATAAACATAACTCCAAAACTGAAAATGCATTATGTCTAAAAATGCCTAAAATATTGTATCTATGTGAGTTTTACAAGAATCAGTTAATTTGGTAAGGTGTACAATTACATAAATTAGGGGTTTACTCATAATGATAGTTAACTGCTACATTAAATTTGACTGTTATTTAAACATAACTCCCTAACCACACATGCAAAATAGGTTAATAAAGCCTAAAACAATGCATCCTTGTGAGTTTTACTCGAAACATATGCTATTTTAAGGCTTGCAAACACAACAAGTAGTGTTTTACTCATTTTGACAGTAATGTTCTTAAAATCCTGAGATAATGCGAAATAAGCAATAATAATGTTTTTCAACATTATTCCTACACCAAACATGCAACATGTCTAATAATGCCTGAAGACATGTATCTTTGTTAGTTTTACTAGAAAAATTATCTTTTGTAAGTTTTGAAAAAAGGCAAATAAGTTTTTTTAATTCAATATGACAGTATAACTGTCATACCAATTATGAAAGTTATATAAACATAACTCCAAAACTGAACATGCATTATGTCTAAAAATACCTGTAATATTGTATCTATGTGAGTTTCACCAGAATCAGGTAATTTGGTAAGGTTTACAAACACAGAAATATTTTCATAATGACAGTATAACTGCTTCATTCAATTTGACTGTTATTTAAACATAACTTCCTAATCACACATTCAAATAAGTTAATAAAGCTTAAAACAATGCATCCTTGTGAGTTTTACTCGAAACATTTGCTATTTTAAGGCTTGCAAACACAAAAAGTAGTTTTTACTCATTATGACAGTAATGTTCTTAAAATCCTGAGATAATGCAAAATAAGCAATAAAAATGTTTTTCAACATAATTCCTACACCAAACAAGCAACATGTCTAATAATGCCTGGATACATGTATCTTTGTTAGTTATACTAGAAAAATTATCTTTTGTAAGTTTTACAAAGACTCAAGTTAGTTTTTTTAATACAATATGACAGTATAACTGTCATACCAAATATGAAAGTTATATAAACATAACTCCAAAACGAAACATGCATTATGTCTAAAAATGCCTAAAATATTGTATCTATGTGAGTTTTGCAAGAATCAGTTAATTTGGTAAGGTGTACAATTACATAAATTAGGGGTATACTCATAATGACAGATAACTGCTACATTCAATTTGACAGTTATTTAAACATAACTTCTAACCACACATGCAAAATAGGCTACCGGTAATAAAGTCTAAAACAATGCATCCATGTGAGTTTTACTCGAAACATATGCTATTTTAAAGTTTGCAAACACAAAAAGTAGTTTTTTACTCATATGACAGTAATGTTCTGAAAATCCTGAGATAAAGCGAAATAAGCAATAAAAATGTTTTTCAACATATTTCCTACCCCAAACATGCAACATGTCTAATAATGCGTGAAGACATGTATCTTTGTTAGTTTTACTTGAAAAATTATCTTTTGTAAGTTTTTCAAAGAGGCAAGTTAGTTTTTTTAATGCAATATGACAGTATAACTGTCATACCAAATATGAAATATATATAAACATAACTCCAAAATTGAACATTCATTATGTCTAAAAATGCCTAAAATATTGTATCTATGTGAGTTTCACTAGAATCAGGTAATTTGGTAAGGTTTACAAATACACATTTTTTTTTTCATAATGCAAAAAAAATTACTAGAAAAATTATCTTCTGTAAGGTTTGCCATGACGCAAGTTAGTTTTTTTAATTCAATATGACAGTATAAATGTCATAACAAATATAAAAGTTATATAAACATAACTCCAAAACTGAACATGCATTATGTCTAAAAATGACTAAAATATTACATCTATGATAGTGTTAAAAGAATCAGTTAATTTGGTAAGGTGTACAATTACATAAATTAGGGGTTTACTAATAATGACAGATAACTGCTAAATTCAATTTGACAGTTATTTAAAAATAACTTCCTAACCACACATGCAAAATAGCCTAATACAGCCTAAAACAATGCATCCTTGTGAGTTTTACTCGAAACATATGCTATTTTAAGGCTTGCAAACACAAAAAGTAATTATGCCTGTAGAAATGTATCTTTGTGAGTTTTACTGGGAAAACATTTTTTTGTAAGGTTTATAAAGACAAAAGTTAGTTTTTTTTTTAACTCAATATGATGGTATAACTGTCAAACTAAATATAAAAGTAATATAAACATAATTCCAAAACCAAACTCCTAAACCAAACTTGCAATCCGTCTTAAACTGCCTGTAATATTGAATCTATATGAGTGTCACATTCAATCTGACAGCTATTTAAACATAACTCCTAAACCACACATGCAAAATGACTAATAATGCCGAGAAAAATGTAGCTCTGTGAATTTTAATGGAAAAAAATATTTTGTAAGGTTTTTAAAATTACAAGTTTGTTATTTTTACTCAATTTCACAGTATAACTGTCATACTAAATATGAAAGTTATATACACATAACTCTAAAACCAAACTTGCAATCCGTCTAAAAATGCCTGTAATATTGAATCTATGTGAGTTTTACCAAAATCAGGTATATTGGTATGTTTTACAAATACAAAAATTAGGTTTTCCTCATAATGACAGTATATCTGCCACACTCAATATGACAGTTTTTTAAACATAACTCATAAAAAACAAATGCAAAATGACTAATAATGCCTGGAAAAATGTATCTTTGTGAATTTTAATGAAAAAAAAATTTTTGTAAGGATTGTAAAGACACAAATTAGTTTTTTTTAACTTAATACAACTGTCATACTATATATGAAAGTTATATAAACATAACTCCAAAACCAAACATGTTTTATGTCTAAAAATTCCTTTAATATTGTATCTATGTGAGTTTTACCAGAATCAGGTATTTTGGTAAGGTTTACAAATACAAAAAATAGGTTTTACTCATAATGACAATATAACTGCCACATTTAACATGACAGGTATTTAAACATAATTCCTAAACCGGTAAGGTTTACAAATACAAAAAATAGGTTTTACTCATAATGACAATATAACTGCCACATTTAACATGACAGGTATTTAAACATAATTCCTAAACCAAACATGATAAATGCCTAATAATGCCTGGAGAAATGTATCTTTGTGAGTTTTACTGGAAAAAACGAATTTGTAAGGTTTATAAAGATACAAGTTAAATTTTTTACTCAATATGATGATATAACTGTCATACAAAATATGAAAGATAAATTATCATAACTCCAAAACCAATGAATCTATGTTCGTTTTACTAGAATCAGGTATTTTGGTAAGGTTTACAAAAACAAAAAATAGGTTTTACTCATAATGACAGTATAACTGCCACATTCAATATGACAGTTATGTAAACATAACTCCCAAACCACACATGCAAAATGGTTAATAATGCCTGGAGAAATGTATCTTTTTATGTTTTACAGGAAAAAAAAACAATTTTGTAAGGTTTGTAAAGACTGCGATGAGATGGCGACTTGTCCAGGGTGTATGCCGCCTTCCGCCCGATTGTAGCTTAGATAGGCTCCAGCGCCCCCCGCGACCCCAAAGGGAATAAGCTGTAGAAAATGGATGGATGAATGGGTTTGTAAAGACACAAGTTATTTTTTTCTTACTCAATATGACAGTAAAACTGTCATACTAAATGTAAAAAAAATATAAACATAACTCCAAAACCAAACATGCATTATGTCTAAAAATGCCTGTACTATTGTATTCATGTGAGTTTAACTAGAATCAGTTGTTTTTGTAAGGTTTGCAAATACAAAATATTGGTTTAACTCACTATGACAGTATACTGTCACATTCAATCTGACAGTTATTTAAACATAATTCCTAAACCAAACATGTTTTATGTCTAAAAATTCCTGTAATATTGTATCTATATGAGTTTTACCAGAATCAGGTATTTTGGTAAGGTTTACAAATAAAAAAATGTATTTATTTACTCATAATGACAATATAACTGCCACACTCAACATGACAGTTATTTAAACATAATTCCTAAACCAAACATGATACATGGCTAATAATGCCTGGAAAAAATGTATCTTTGTGATGTTTACTTGGAACAAATATTTTGTAAGGCTTGTAAAGACAAAAGTTAGTTTTTTTTTTACTCAATATGATGGTATAACTGTCATACTAAATATGAAAGTTATATAAACATAATTCCAAAACCAAACTCCTAAACCAAACTTGCAATATGTCTTAAACTGCCTGTAATATTTAATCTATGTGAGTTTTACCAGAATCAGGTATTTTGTTAAGGTTTACAAATACAAAACTTGGGTTTTACTCATAATGACAGTATAACTGCAACATTTGATATGACAGTTATTTAAACATAACTCCTAAACCAAACATGATAAATGGCTGGCTAATAATGCCTGGAGAAATGTATCAGTGTGAGTTTTACTGGAAACAAATAATTTGTAAGGTTTATAAAGACACAAGTTAGTTTTTTTATTGAATATGATGGTATAACTGTCATACTAAATATGAAAGTTATATAAATATAACTCCAAAACCAAACATACATTATGTCTAAAAATGCCTTTAATATTGTATCTATGTGAGTTTTACCAGAATCAGGTATTTTAGTAAGGTTTACAATTACAAAAAATAGGTTTTTATTTATAATGACACACGATACAATAACTACCCCACTCAATATGACAGTTATTTAAACATAACTCCTAAACCAAACATGATAAATGGCTAATTATGCCTGGAGAAATGTACCTTTGTGAGTTGTGGGGAAAAAAAAAATGTAACGTTTATAAAGACACAAGTTTTTTTTTTTTTTTACTCAATATGATGGTATAACTGTCATACTAAATATGAAAGTTGTATAAACATAACTCCAAAACCAAACATGCATTATGTCTAAAAATGCCTGCAATATTGTATCTATGTGATTTTTACCAGAATCAGGTATTTTTGGTAAGGTTTACAAATACAAAAAATAGGTTTTACTCATAATGACAGTATACTGTCACATTCAACCTGACAGTTATTTAAACATAACTCCTAAACCACAAATACAAAATGGCTAATAATGCCTGGAGAAATGTATCTTTGTGAGTTTTCCTGGAAAAAAAAATTTTTTTTATAAGGTTTGTAAAGACACAAGTTAGGTTTTTTTACTTAATATGACAGTATAACTGTCATACTAAATATGAAAGTTAAATAAACATAACTCCAAAACCAAACTTGCAATACGTCTAAAAATGCCTGTAATATTGAATCTATGTGAGTTTTATCAGAATCAGGTATTTAGGTAAGGTTTACAAATACAAAAATTGGGTTTTACTCATAATGACAGTATAACTGCCATATTCAAAATAACAGTTATTTAAACACAACTCCTAAACCAAACATGCTAAATGGCTAATAATGCCTGGAGAAATGTATCTTTGTGAATTTTACTAGAAAAAACTATTTTGTAAGGTTTGTAAAGACAAAAGTTTTTTTTTTTTACTGAATATGATGGTATAACTGGGCTTCACGGTGGAAGAGGGGTTAGTGCATCTGCGAAGGTCCTGAGTAGTCTTGGGTTCAGTCCCGGGCTCGGGATCTTTCTGTGTGGAGTTTGCATGTCCTCCCCGGGACTGCATGGGTTCCTTCCGGGTACTCCGGCTTCCTCCCACCTCCAAAGACATGCACCTGGGGATAAGTTGATTGGCAACACTAAATTGGCCCTAGTGTGTGGATGTGAGTGTGAATGTTGTCTGTCTATCTGTGTTGGCCCTGCGATGAGGTGGCGACTTGTCCAGGGTGTACCCCGCCTTCCGCCCGATTGTAGCTGAGATAGTCTCCAGCGCCCCCCGCGACCCCAAAGGGAATAACGGTAGAAAATGGATGGATGGATGGATGATGGTATAACTGTCAAATTAAATATAAAATTAATATAAACATAATTCCAAAAACAAACTCCTAAACCAAACTTGCAATCCGTCTTAAACTGCCTGTAATATTGAATCTATATGAGTTTTACCAGAATCAGGTATTTTGGTAAAGACACGAGTTAGTTTTTTTTTTTACACAATTTAACAGTATAGCTGTCATACTATATATGAAAGTTATATAAACACAACTCCAAAACCAAATATGCAATCCGTCTAAAAATGCCTGTAATATTGAATACATGTGAGTTTTATCAGAATCAGGTATTTTGGTAAGGTTTACAAAAACTAAAATTAGGTTTTACTCATAGTGACAGTATAACTGCCACACTCAATATGACAGTTAATTAAACATAACTCCTAAAACACAAATGCAAAATGACTAATAATGCCTAGAGAAAGGTATATTTGTGAATTTTACTGGAAAACAAAATTTTGTAAGGTTTGTAAAGATACAAATTATTTTTTGTTTTTTACTCAATATGATGGTATAACTTTCATACTAAATATGAAAGTTATATAAACATAACTCCAAAACCAAACATGCTTTATGTCTAAAAATCCCTGCAATATTGTATCGATGTGGGTTTTACCAGAATCAGGTATTTTGGTAAAATTTACAAATACAAAAAATAGGTTTTACTCATAATGACAGTATAACTGCCACACTCAATATGACAGTTGTTTAAACATAACTCCTAAACCAAACATGATAAAAGGCTAATTATGCCTGGAGAAATGTATCTTTGTGAGTTTTACTGGGAACATTTTGTAAGGTTTATAAAGACACAAGTTATTTTTTTTTTTTTTACTCAATAGGATGGTATGACTGTCATACGAAATATAAAAGTTGTATAAACATAACTCCAAAACCAAACATGCATGATGTCTAAAAATGCCTGCAATATTGTATCTATGTGAGTTTTACCAGAATCAGGTATTTTGGTAAGGTTTACAAATACAAACATTGGGTTTTACTCATAATGAAAGTATAACTGCCATATTCAAAATAACAGTTATTTAAACATAACTCCTAAACCAAACATGCTAAATAGCTATAAATGCCTGGAGAAATGTATCTTTGTGAGTTTTACTAGAAAAAAATATTTTGTAAGGTTTGTAAAGACAAAAGTTATTTTTTTTTACTCAATATGATGGTTTAACTGTCAAACTAAATATAAAAGTAATATAAACATAATTCCAAAACCAAACTCCTAAACCAAACTTGCAATCCGTCTTAAACTGCCTGTAATATTGAATCTATATGAGTTTTACCAGAATCAGGTATTTTGGTAAGGTTTACAAATACAAAACTTGGGTTTTACTCATAATGACAGTATAACTGCATTATTTGATATGACAGTTATTTAAACATAACTCCTAAACCAAACATGATAAATGGCTAATAATGCCTGGAAAAATGTATATGAACATAACTCCAAAACCAAACATGCATTATGTCTAAAAATGCCTGTAATATTGTATCTATGTGAGTTTTACCAGAATCAGGTATTTTGGTAAGGTTTATAAATACAAAATTTAGGTTTTACTCATAATGACTGTATAACTGCCATATTCAAAATAACAGTTATTTAAACATAACTCCTAATCCAAACATGATAAATGGCTAATAATGCCTGGAGACATGTATCATGGTGAGTTTTACTGGAAACAAATAATTTGTAAGGTTTATAAAGACACAAGTTAGTTTTTTTATTTAATATGATGGTATAACTGTCATACTAAATATGAAAGTTATATAAACATAACTCCAAAACCAAACATGCATTATGTCTAAAAATGCCTGTAATATTGTATCTATGTGAGTTTTACCAGAATCAGGTATTTTGGTTAAGGTTGACCAATACAAAAATTAGGTTTTACTCATAATGACAGTATAACTGCCACATTGACTGCCACCAAACATGCATTATGTCTAAAAATGCTTATAATTTTGTATCCATGTGAGTTTTACTAGAATCAGTTGTTTTTGTAAGGTTTACAAATACAAAATATTAGTTTTACTCATAATGACAGTATACTGTCACAATTAATCTGACAAAATGGCTAATAATGCCTAGAGGAATGTATCTTTGTGAGTTTTACTGGAAAAAATATTTTGTAAGGTTTGTAAAGACACAAGTTAGTTGTTTTTTTACACAATTTAACAGTATAGCTGTCATACTATATATGAAAGTTATATAAACATAATTCAAAAACCAAATATGCAATCCGTCTAAAAATGCCTGTAATATTGAATATATGTGAGTTTTATCAGAATCGGGTATTTTGGTAAGGTTTACGAATACAAAAATTAGGTTTTACTCATAATGACAGTAATCTCACAAAGATACATTTCTCCAGGCATTATAGCCATTTCACATGTGTGGTTTGGTAGTTATGTTTAAATAACTGTCAAATTGAATGTGACAGTATACTATCATGGTGAGTAAAACCAATATTTTGTAGTTGCAAACCTTACTACAACAATTGATTTTAGTAAAACTCGCATGGATACAAAATTACAGGCATTTTTAAACATAATGCATGTTTGGTTTTGGAGTTATGTTTATATATTTTTTACATTTAGTATTCCAGTAATACTGTCATATTGAGTAAAAAAAACCAACTTGTGTCTTTATAAACCATAAAAAAAATTTTTTCCAGTAAAACTCACAAAGATACATTTCTCCAGGCATTATAGCCTATTAACCATGTTTGGTTTAGAGTTATCAATCAATCAATCAATGTTTATTTATATAGCCCTAAATCACAAGTGTCTCAAAGGGCTGCACAAGCCACAACGACATCCTCGGTACAGCCCACATAAGGGCAAGGAAAAACTCACCCCAGTGGGACGTCGATGTGAATGACTATGAGAAACCTTGGAGAGGACCGCATATGTGGGTAACCCCCCCCTCTAGGGAGACCGAATGCAATGGATGTCGAGTGGGTCTAACATAATATTGTGAGAGTCCAGTCCATAGTGGATCCAGCATAACAGTAAGAGTCCAGTCCACAGTGGGGTCAGCAGGAAACCATCCCGAGCGGAGACGGGTCAGCAGCGCAGAGATGTTCCCAACCGATATACAGGCGAGCGGTCCACCCCGGGTCCCGACCCCGGACAGCCAGCACCCCATCCATGGCCACCGGATCTGTGTGTCTCCCCTTCCACAAGGGATAGGGGGGAGCAGAGGAGAAAAGAAAAGAAACGGCAGATCAACTGGTCTAAAAAAAGGGGGGCTATTCAAAGGCTAGAGTATACAAATGAGTTTTGAGATGGGACTTAAATGTTTCTACTGAGGTAGCATCTCTAACTGTTACCGGGAGGGCATTCCATAGTGCTGGAGCCCGAATAGAAAACGCTCTACAGCCCGCAGACTTTTTTTGGGCTCTGGGAATCACTAATAAGCCGGAGTTCTTTGAACGCAGATTTCTTGCCGGGACATATGGTACAATACAATCGGCAAGATAGGCTGGAGCTAGACCGTGTAGTATTTTATACGTAAGTAGTAAAACCTTAAAGTCGCATCTTAAGTGCACAGGAAGCCAGTGCAGGTGAGCCAGTATAGGCGTAATATGATCAAACTTTCTTGTTCTTGTCAAAAGTCTAGCAGCCGCATTTTGTACCAACTGTAATCTTTTAATGCTAGACATAGGGACACCCGAAAGTAATACGTTACAGTAATCGAGACGAGACGTAACGAACGCATGAATAATGATCTCAGCGTCGCTAGTGGACAAAATGGAACGAATTTTAGCGATATTACAGAGATGAAAGAAGGCCGTTTTAGTAACACTCTTAATGTGTGACTCAAAGGAGAGAGTTGGGTCGAAGATAATACCCAGATTCTTTACTGAGTCGCTTTGTGTAATTGTTTGGTTGTCAAATGTTAAGGTGGTATTATCAAATAAATGTCGGTGTTTAGCAGGACCGATAATCAGCATTTCCGTTTTCTTAGTGTTGAGTTGCAAGAAGTTAGCGGACATCCATTGTTTAATTTCATTAAGACACGCCTCCAGCTGACTACAATCCGGCGTGTTGGTCAGCTTTAGGGGCATGTAGAGTTGGGTGTCATCAGCATAGCAATGAAAGCTAACACCGTATTTGCGTATGATGTCGCCTAGCGGCAACATGTAAATACTAAAGAGTGCAGGGCCAAGAACCGAACCTTGGGGGACTCCGCACGTTACCTTAACATAGTCCGAGGTCACATTGTTATGGGAGACGCACTGCATCCTGTCAGTAAGATAAGAGTTAAACCACGACAAGGCTAAGTCTGACATACCAATACGTGTTTTGATACGCTCTAATAAAATGTTATGATCGACGGTATCGAAAGCAGCGATAAGATCAGGAAGCAGCAACATAGATGACGCATCAGAATCCATCGTTAGCAGTAGATCATTAGTCATTTTTGCGAGGGCTGTCTCCGTAGAGTGATTTGCCCTGAAACCGGATTGAAAAGGTTCACAGAGATTGTTAGACATTAAGTGTTCATTTAGCTGCTGTGCGACAATTTTTTCGAGGATTTTCGAGATAAACGGAAGGTGGGACACCGGCCGGTAGTTTACCATGAGGTCAGGATCGAGGTTAGGTCTTTTGAGCAAAGGATGAATAACCGCTTTTTTGAATGCTAGTGGAATAGTGCCAGAGGAAAGTGATAAGTTTATAATATTGAGCACTGATGGACCTTATAATACAAATACCTCCTTAATAAGTTTCCCAGGAAATGGGTCAAGTAGACATGTTTGTTTTGTCCCATTGACACATCTTAACAATTCCTCTAGTGTTATTTCATCAAAGAGAGAGAAACTATTTTGGAGGGCGGTATCCTTCGTAGATACAGTCGTATCTGTGTTAATAGAACCCAGTTATAGCTGCGATGCATTGTCTTTAATCTCCTTTCTAATGAGTTCAATTTTCTTATTAAAGAAATTCATAAAATCATCTGCTGAGTGGGTGGAGCTAGGTTTAAATAACTGTCATATTGAGTGTGGTAGATATACTGTCATTATGAGTAAAACCTATTTTTTGTATTTGTAAAATTACCAAAATAACTGAAAACTCACATGGATAAAATATTACAGGATTTTTTTAGACATAAAGCATGTTTCCATCATATTGAGTAAAAAAAAAACTAACTTGTGTCTATACAAACCTTACAAAATATTTTTTTTCCAGTAAAACTCACAAAAATACATTTCTCCAGTTATTATTAGCCATTTTGCATCTGTGGTTTAGAATTTGTGTTTAAATAACAGTCAGATTGAATGTGACAGTATACTGTCATAGTGAGTAAAACCTAATTTTTGTATTTGTAAACCTTAACAAAATACCTGATTCTAGTAAAACTCACATAGATTCAATATTACAGGCATTTTTAGACGGATTGCATGTTTGGTATTGGAGTTATGTTTATATAACTTTTACATTTATTATGACAGTTATACAAACATATTAAATAAAAAAAACTATTTTGTGTCTTATCAAACCTTACAAAATATTTTTTTTCCTGTAAAATTCACAAAGATACATTTCTCCAGGCATTATTAGCCATTTTGCATGTGTGGTTTAGGAGTTATGTTAACATAACTGTCATATTGAGGGTGGCAATTATACTGTCATTATGAGTAAATTTTTGTATTTATAAACCTTACCAAAATTCCTGATTCTGGTAAAACTCACATAGATACAATATTACAGGCATTTTTAGACATAATGCATGTTTGGTTTTGGAGTTATGTTTATATACATTTTTCCAGGCATTATTAGCTATTTATCATGTTTGGATGAGGTGGCGACTTGTCCAGGGTGTACCCCGCCTTCCGCCCGATTGTAGCTGAGATAGGCTCCAGCACCCCCCGCGACCCCAAAGGGAATAAGCGGTAGAAAATGGATGGATGGATGGATGGATGGTTTAGGAGTTATGTTTAAATAACTGTCATATCAAATAATGCAGTTATACTGGCATTATGAGTAAAACCCAAGTTTTGTATTTGTAAACCTTACCAAAATACCTGATTCTGGTAAAACTCATATAGATTCAATATTACAGGCAGTTTAAGACGGATTGCAAGTTTGGTTTAGGAGTTTGGTTTTGGAATGATGTTTATATTACTTTTATATTTAGTTTGAGAGTTATACCATCATATTGAGTAAAAAAAAAAAAAAAAAACTTTTGTCTTTACAAACCTTACAAAATATTTTTTTCTAGTAAAACTCACAAATATACATTTCTACAGGCATTATTAGCTATTTAGCATGTTTGGTTTAGGAGTTATGTTTAAATAACTGTTATTTTGAATATGGCAGTTATACTGTCATTATGAGTAAAACCCAATTTTCGTATTTGTAAACCTTACCAAAATACCTGATTCTGGTAAAACTCACATAGATTCAATATTCCAGGCATTTTAAGACGTATTGCAAGTTTGGTTTTGGAGTTATGTTTATTTAACTTTCATATTTAGTATGACAGTTCTACTGTCATATTAAGTAAAAAAACTAACTTGTGTCTTTACAAACATTATAAATTGTTTTGTTTTTTTCCAGGAAAACTCACAAAGATACATTTCTCCAGGCATTATTAGCCATTTTGTATTTGTGGTTTAGGAGTTACAATATGTTTAAATAACTGTCAGATTGAATGTGACAGTATACTGTCATAGTGAGTAAAACCTAATTTTTGTATTTGTAAACCTTACCAAAATACCTGGTTCTGGTAAAACCCACATCGATACAATATTACAAGAATTTTTAGACATAAAGCATGTTTGGTTTTGGAGTTATGTTTATATAACTTTCATATTTAGTATGACAGTTATACCATCATATATTGAGTAAAAAAAAACTAATTTGTATATTTACAAACCTTACAAAACATTGTTTTCCAGTAAAATTCACAAATATACATTTCCCTAGGCATTAGTAGTCATTTTGCATTTGTGTTTTAGGAGTTATGTTTAATTAACTGTCATACTGAGTGTGGCAGTTATATTGTCACTATGAGTAAAACCTAATTTTTGTATTCGTAAACCTTACCAAAATACCTGATTCTGATAAAACTCACATATATTCAATATTACAGGCATTTTTAGACGGATTGCATATTTGGTTTTGGAATTATGTTTATATAACTTTCATATATAGTATGACAGCTATACTGTTAAATTGTGTAAAAAAAAACAACTAACTTGTGTCTTTACAAACCTTACAAAATATTTTTTCCAGTAAAACTCACAAAGATACATTCCTCTAGGCATTATTAGCCATTTTGTCGGATTAATTGTGACAGTATACTGTCATTATGAGTAAAACTAATATTTTGTATTTGTAAACCTTACAAAAACAACTGATTCTAGTAAAACTAACATGGATACAAAATTATAAGCATTTTTAGACATAATGCATGTTTGGTGGCAGTCAATGTGTTAGTTATACTGTCATTATGAGTAAAACCTAATTTTTGTATTTGTCAACCTTTTCCAAAATACCTGATTCTGGTAAAACTCACATAGATACAATATTACAGGCATTTTTAGACATAATGCATGTTTGGTTTGGAGTTATGTTTATATAACTTTCATATTTAGTATGACAGTTATACCATCATATTAAATAAAAAAACCTAACTTGTGTCTTTATAAACCTTACAAATTATTTGTTTCCAGTAAAACTCACCATGATACATTTCTCCAGGCATTATTAGCCATTTATCATGTTTGGATTAGGAGTGATGTTTAAATAACTGTCATATCAAATGTTGCAGTTATACTGTCATTATGAGTAAAACCCAAGTTATGTATTTGTAAACCTTACCAAAATACCTGATTCTGGTAAAACTCACATAGATTCAATATTACAGGCAGTTTAAGACAGATTGCAAGTTTGGTTTAGGAGTTTGGTTTTGGAATTATGTTGATATAACTTTCATATTTAGTATGACAGTTATACCATCATATTGAGTAAAAAAAAACTAACTTTCGTCTTTACAAACCTCACAAAATATTTTTTTCTAGTAAAAATCACAAAGATACATTTCTCCAGGCATTATTAACCATTTTGCATGTGTGGTATAGGAGTTATGTTTACATAACTGTCATATTAAATGTGGCAGTTATACTGTCATTATGAGTAAAACCAAGTTTGTGTATATGTAAACCTTACCAAAATACCTGATTATGGTAAAACTCACATAGATACAATACTAAAGGCATTTTTAGACATAATGCATGTTCGGTTTTGGAGTTATGTTTGTATACATTTCTCCAGGCATTAATAGCCATTTATCATGTTTGGTTTAGGAGTTATGTTTAAATAACTGTCATATCAAATAATGCAGTTATACTGTCATTATGAGTAAAACCCAAGTTTACAAATGTAAACCTTACCAAAATACCTGATTCTGGTAAAACTCATATATATTCAATATTACAGGCAGTTTAAGACGGATTGCAAGTTTGGTTTAGGAATTATGTTTATATTACTTTTATATTTAGTTTGACAGTTATACCATCATATTGAGTAAAAAAAACAAAACTTTTTTCTTTACAAACCTTACAAAATATTTTTTTCTAGTAAAACTCACAAAGATACATTTCTCCAGGCATTTATAGCTATTTAGCATGTTTGGTTTAGGAGTTATGTTTAAATAACTGTTATTTTGAATATGGCAGGTATACTGTCATTATGAGTAAAACCTAAATTTTGTATTTATAAACCTTACCAAAATACCTGATTCTGGTAAAACTCACATAGATACAATATTACAGGCATTTTTAGACATAATGCATGTTTGGTTTTGGAGTTATGTTCATATATATTTTTCCAGGCATTATTAGCCATTTATCATGTTTGGTTTAGGAGTTATGTTTAAATAACTGTCATATCAAATAATGCAGTTATACTGTCATTATGAGTAAAACCCAAGTTTTGTATTTGTAAACCTAACCAAAATACCTGATTCTGGTAAAACTCATATAAATTCAATATTACAGGCAGTTTAAGACGGATTGCAAGTTTGGTTTTGGAGTTATGTTTATTTAACTTTCATATATAGTATGACAGTTATACTGTCATATTAAGTAAAAAAAACTAATTTGTTTCTTTACAAACCTTATAAAAAAAAAAGTTTCCAGGAAAACTCACAAAGATACATTGTTCCAGGCATTATTAGCCATTTTGTAATTGTGGTTTAGGAGTTACAGTATGTTTAAATAACTGTCAGATTGAATTTGACAGTATACTGTCATTATGAGTAAAACCCAATTTTTGTATTTGTAAACCTTACCTAAATACCTGATTCTGGTAAAATTCACATAGATTCAATATTACAGGCATTTTTAGACGTATTGCAAGTTTGGTTTTGGAGTTATGTTTATTTAACTTTCATATTTAGTATGACAGTTATACTGTCATATTAAGTACAAAAAAATAACTTGTGTCTTTACAAACCTTATAAAAAAAATGTTTTTCCAGGAAAACTCACAAAGATACATTTCTCCAGGCATTATTAGCCATTTTGTATTTGTGGTTTAGGAGTTGTGTTTAAATAACTGTCAGATTGAATGTGACAATATACTGTCATTATGAGTAAAACCTAATTTTTGTATTTGTAAACCTTACCAAAAATACCTGATTCTGGTAAAAATCACATAGATACAATATTGCAGGCATTTTTAGACATAATTCATGTTTGGTTTTGGAGTTATGTTTATACAACTTTCATATTTAGTACGACAGTTATACCATCATATTGAGTAAAAAAAACAAAAACTTGTGTCTTTATTAATCTTACAGGGTTTTTTTTTCTCCCAAAACTCACAAAGATACATTTCTCCAGGCATAATTAGCCATTTATCATGTTTGGTTTAGGAGTTATGTTTAAATAACTGTCATTTTGAGTGGGGGAGTTATTGTATTGTGTGTCATTATAAATAAAAACCTATTTTATGTATTTGTAAACCTTACCAAAATACCTGATTCTGGTAAAACCCACATCGATACAATATTACAGGAATTTTTAGACATAAAGCATGTTTGGTTTTGGAGTTATGTTTATATAACTTTCATATTTAGTATGAAAGTTATACCATCATATTGAGTAAAAAACAAAAAATAATTTGTATCTTTACAAACCTTACAAATATTGTCTTCCAGTAAAATTCACAAATATACCTTTCTCTAGGCATTATTAGTCATTTTGCATTTGTGTTTTAGGAGTTATGTTTAATTAACTGTCTTATTGAGTGTGGCAGTTATACTGTCACTCTGAGTAAAACCTAATTTTTGTTTTTGTAAACCTTACCAAAATACCTGATTATGATAAAACTCACATTTTGTATATTTGGTTTTGGAGTTGTGTTTATATAACTTTCATATATAGTATGACAGCTATACTGTAAAATTGTGTAAAAAAAAAAAAAATAACTCGTGTCTTTACAAACCTTACAAAATATTATTTCCAGTAAAACTCACAAAGATACATTCCTCAAGGCATTATTAGCCAAATTGTCAGATTGATTGTGACAGTATACTGTCATTATGAGTAAAACTAATATTTTGTATTTGTAAACCTTACAAAAACAACTGATTCTAGTAAAACTCACATGGATACAAAATTATAGGCATTTTTAGACATCATGCATGTTTGGTGGCAGTCAATGTGGCAGTTATACTGTCATTATGAGTAAAACCTAATTTTTGTATTTTTCAACCTTAACAAAATACCTGATTCTGGTAAAACTCACATAGATACAATACTAAAGGCATTTTTAGACATAATGCATGTTTGGTTTTGGAGTTATGTTTGTATACATTTCTCCAGGCATTAATAGCCATTTAGCATGTTTGGTTCAGGAGTTATGTTTAAATAACTGTTATTTTGAATATGGCAGTTATACTGTCATTATGAGTAAAACCTAAATTTTGTATTTATAAACCTTACCAAAATACCTTATTCTGGTAAAACTCACATAGATACAATATTACAGGTATTTTTACACATAATGCATGTTTGGTTTTGGAGTTATGTTTATATACATTTTTCCAGGCTTTATTAGCCATTTATCATGTTTGGTTTAGGAGTTATGTTTAAATAACTGTCATATCAAATAATGCAGTTATACTGTCATTATGAGTAAAACCCAAGTTTTGTATTTGTAAACCTTACCAAAATACCTGATTCTGGTAAAACACATATAGATTCAATATTACAGGCATTTTAAGACGGATTGCAAGTTTGGTTTAGGAGTTTGGTTTTGGAATTATGTTTATATTACTTTTATAATTAGTTTGACAGTTATACCATCATATTGAGTAAAAAAAAAAAAACTTGTCTTTACAAACCTTACAAAATATTTTTTCTAGTAAAATTCACAAAGATACATTTCTCCAGGCATTATTAGCCATTTAGCATGTTTGGTTCAGGAGTTATGTTTAAATAACTGTTATTTCGAATATGGCAGTTAATGTCATTATGAGTAAAACCCAATTTTTTTTATTTTTAAACCTTACCAAAATACCTGATTCTGGTAAAACTCACATAGATTCAATATAACAGGCATTTGTAGACGTATTGCAAGTTTGGTTTTGGAGTTATGTTTATTTAACTTTCATATTCAGTATGACAGTTAATCTGTCATATTAAGTAAAAAAACTAATTTGTTTCTTTATAAACCTTGTAAAAAAAAAAAAATTCCAGGAAAACTCAAAAAGATAAATTTTTCCAGGCATTATTAGCCATTTTGTAATTGTGGTTTAGGAGTTACAGTATGTTTAAATAACTGTCAGATTGAATGTGACAGTATACTGTCATAGTGAGTAAAACCAAATTTTTGTATTTGTAAACCTTACCAAAAATACCTGATTCTGGTAAAAATCACATAGATACAGAATTGCAGGCATTTTTAGACATAATGCATGTTTGGTTTTGGAGTTATGTTAATACAAATTTTATATTTAGTATGACAGTTATACCATCATATTGAGTAAAGAAAATAAAAACTTGTGTCTTTATAAACCTTAAAAAAAATGTTATCCCAGTAAAACTCACAAAGATACATTTCTCCAGGCATATTTAGCCATTTATCATGTTTGGTTTAGGAGTTATGTTTAAACAACTGTCGTATTGAGTGTGGCAGTTATACTGTCATTATGAGTAAAACCTATTTTTTGTATTTGTAAACCTTACCAAAATACCTGATTCTGGTTAAACCCACATCGATACAATATTACAGGAATTTTTAGACATAAAGCATGTTTTGTTTTGGAGTTATGTTTATATAACTTTCATATTTAGTATGAAAGTTATACCATCATATTGAGTAAAAAACAAAAAATAGTTTGTATCTTTACAAACCTTACAAAATATTGTTTTCCAGTAAAATTCACAAATATACCTTTCTCTAGGCATTATTAGTCATTTTGCATTTGTGTTTTAGGAGTTATGTTTAATTAACTGTCAGATTGAGTGTGACAGTTATACTTAATGCATGTTTGGTTTTGGAGTTATGTTTATGTAACTTTTACATTTATTATGACAGTTATACAAACATATTGAATAAAAAAACCTAACTTGTGTCTTTACAAACCTTACAAAATATTTTTTTTTCCCAGTTAAACTCACAAATATACCTTTCTCCAGGCAGTATTAGCCATTTAGCATGTTTAAATTAGGAGTTATGTTTAAATAACTGTAATTTTGAATGTGGCAGTTATACTGTCATTATGAGTAAAACCTACTTTTTGTATTTGTAAACCTTACCAAAATACCTGATTTTGGTCAAACTCACGTAGATTTAATATTACAGGCATTTTTAAATATAATGCATGTTTGGTTTTGGAGTTATGTTTATATAACTGTCATTTTGAAGTGGTAGTTATACTGTCATTATGAGTAAAAAAACTAACTTCTGTCTTTACAAACCTTACAAAATATTTTTTTTTCCAGTTAAACTCACAAAGATACATTTCCCCAGGCATTATTAGCCATTTAACATGTTTTGTTTAGGAGTAATGTTTAAATAAGTGTCATATTGAGTGTGGCAGTTATACTGTCATTATGAGTAAAACCTATTTTTTGTATTTGTAAACCTTACCAAAATACCTGATTCTTGTAAAACCCACATCGATACAATATTACAGGAATTATTAGACATAAAGTATGTATGGTTTTGGAGTTATGTTTATATAACTTTCATATTTAGTATGACAGTTATACCATCATATTAAGTAAAAAAAAACTAATTTGTGTCTTTACAAACCTTACAAAATATTGTTTTCCTGTAAAATTCACAAATATACATTTCTCTAGGCATTTTTACTCATTTTGCATTTGTGTTTTAGTAGTTATGTTTAAATAACTGTCATATTGAGCGTGGCAGTTATACTGTCACTATGAGTGATTTGCAAACCTTACCAAAATACCTGATTCTGATAAAACTTACATATAATAAATATTATAGACATTTTTAGACGGATTGCATGTTTGGTTTTGGAGTTATGTTTATAAAACTTTCATATATAGTATGACAGCTATACTGTAAAATTAAGTTAAAAAAAACTAGGGTGTGTCTTTTCAAACCTTACAAAATATTTGTTCCAGTAAAATTCACAAAGATTCATTCCTCCAGGCATTATTAGCCATTTTGTCAGATTGATTGTGACAGTATACTCTCATTATGAGTAAAACTAATATTTTGTATTTGTAAACCTTACAAAAACAACTAATTCTAGTAAAACTCACGTAGATGAAAAATTATAGGAATTTTTAGACATAATGCATGTTTGGTTTTGGAGTTATGTTTAAATAAATGTCATATTGAATGTGGCAGTATACTGTCATTATGACAGTATACTGTTGACAAAGTTGTATTTGTCAACTTTACCAAAATACCTGATTCTGGTAAAACTAAAAAAGATACAATATTACAGGCATTTTTAGACAAAATGCATTTTGGTTTTGGAGTTATGTTTATATAACTTTCATATTTAGTATGACAGACAGTTCATCATATTAAAAAAATAATAATAATTTGTGTCTTTATAAACCTTACACATTATTTTTTTCCAGTAAAACTCACAAAGATACATTTCTCCAGGCATTATTAGTCATTTATCATGTTTGGTTTAGGAGTCATGTTTAAATACCTGTCATATCAAATGTTGCAGTTATACTGTCATTATGAGTAAAACCCAAGTTTTGTATTTGTAAACCTTACCAAAATACCTGATTCTGGCAAAACTCACATAGATTCAATATTACAGGCAGTTTAAGACAGACTGCAAGTTTGGTTTAGGAGTTTGGTTTTGGAATTATGTTTATCTAACTTTCATATTTAGTATGACAGAAATACCATCATATTGAGTAAAAAAAAACAACTAACTTTTGTCTTTACAAACCTTACAAAATATTTTTTTTCTAGTAAAACTCACAAAGATTCATTTCTCCAGACATTATTAGCCATTTAGCATATTTGGTTTAGGAGTTATGTTTAAATAACTGTTATTTTGAATATGGCAGTTATACTGTCATTATGAGTAAAACCCAATTTTTGTATTTGTAAACCTTACCAAAATAACCGATTCTGGTAAAACTCACATATATTCAATATTACAGGCATTTTTAGACAGATTGCAAGTTTGGTTTTGGTGTTATATCTATTCAACTTTCATATTTAGTATGACAGTTATACTGTCATATTGAGTAAAAAAAAGCTAACTTGTGTCTTTACAAACCTTACAAACTATTTTTTTCCTGTAAAACTTACAAAGATACATTTCTCCAGGCAGTATTTGACATTTTGCTTGCATGGTTTAGGAGTTATGTTTAAATAACAGTCAGATTGAATGTGACAGTATAATGTCATAGTAGTTTTTTACTCAATATGCCAGTAATGTTCTTAAAATCCTGAGATAATGCGAAAAAAGCAATAAAAATGTTTTTCAACATAATTCCTACACCAAACATGCAACATGTCTAATAATGCCTGAAGACATGTATCTTTGTTAATTTTACTAGAAAATGTATCTTTTGTAAGTTTTGCAACGACGCAAGTTAGTTTTTTTAATTCAATATAACAGTATAACTGTCAAACTAAATGTAAAAGTTATTTAAACATAACTCCAAAACTGAACATGCATTATGTCTAAAAATGCCTAAAATATTGTATCTATGTGAATTTTACAAATACAAAAATTGGGTTTTTCTCATAATGACAGTATAACTGCTATATTCAATTTTACAGTTATTTAAACATAACTTCCTAACCACACATGCAAATAGGCTAATAAAGCCTAAAACAATGCATCCATGTGAGTTTTACTCGAAACATATGCTATTTTAAGGCTTGCAAACACAAAAAGTAATTTTTTATTCATGACAGTAATGTTCTTAAAATCCTGAGATAATGCAAAATAAGCAATAAAAATGTTTTTCAACATAATTCCTACACCAAACATGCAACATGTCTAATAATGCGTGAAGATATTTATCTTTGTTAGTTTTACTAGAAAAATTATCTTTTGTAAGTTTTGCAAAGAGGCATGTTAGTTTTTTTTAATTCAATATGAAAGTATAACTGTCATACCAAATATGAAAGTTATAACTCCAAAACTAAACATGCATGATAATAAAATATTGTATCTATGTGAGTTTTACAAGAATCAGTTAATTTGGTAAGTTGTACAATTACATAAATTAGGGGTTTACTCATAATGACAGATAACTGCTACATTCAATTTGACTGTTATTTAAACATAACTCCCTAACCACACATGCAAAATAGGCTAATAAAGCCTAAAACATTGCATCCTTGTGACTTTTACTCGAAACTTATGCTATTGTAAGGCTTGCAAACACAAAAAGTAGTTTTTTTACTCATTATGACAGTAATGTTCTTAAAACCCTGAGATAATGCGAAATAAGCAATAAAATTGTTTTTCAACATAATGCCTACACTAAACATGCAACATATCGAATAATTCGTGAAGATATGTATCTTTGTTAGTTTTACTAGAAAAATTATATTTTGTAAGTTTTGCAAAGAGGCAAGTTAGTTTTTTTAATTCAATATGACAGTATAACTGTCATACCTAATATGAAATACATATAAACATAACTCCAAAATTGAACATGCATTATGTCTAAAAATGCCTAAAATATTGTATCTATGTGAGTTTCACCAGAATCAGGTAATTTGGTAATGTTTACAAATACAATTTTTTTTTTTCCATAATGACAGTATAACTGCTTCATTCAATTTGACAGTTATTTAAACATAACTTCCTAACCACACATGCAAAAGAGGTTAATAAAGCCTAAAACAATGCATCCTTGTGAGTTTTACTCGAAACATATGCTATTTTAAGGCTTGCAAACACAAAAAGTAGTTTTTTACTCATTATGACAGTTATGTTCTTAAAATCCTGAGATAAGGCGAAATCATCAATAAAAATGTTTTTCAACATAATTCCTACACTAAACATGCAACATGTCTAATAATGCCTGAAGACATGTATCTTTTTTAATTTCTACTAGAAAAAGTATCTTTTGTAAGTTTTGCCATGACGCAAGTTAGTTTTTTTAATTCAATAGGACAGTATAAATATCATACCAAATATAAAAGTTTTATAAACATAACTCCAAATCTGAACATGCATTATGTCTAAAAATGACTAAATTATTACATCTATGATAGTCTTAAAAGAATCAGAAAATTTGGTAAGGTTTACAAATACAAAAATTAGAGTTTACTCATAATGACAGATAACTGCTACATTCAATTTGACAGTTATTTAAACATAACTTCCTAACCACACATGCAAATAGTCCTAAAACAGTGCATCCTTGTGAGTTTTACTCGAAACATATGCTTTTTTAAGGCTTGCAAACACTAAAAGTAATTTTTTACTCAATATGACAGTAATGTTCTTAAAATCTTGAGATAATGCGAAATAAGCAATAAAAATGTTTTTCAACATAATTCCTACACCAAGCATGCAACATGTCTAATAATGCCTGGATACATGTATCTTTGTTGGTTTTACTAGAAAAATTATCTTTTGTAAGTTTTGCAAAGAGGCAAGTTTGTTTTTTTAATTCAATATGACAGTATAACTGTCATACCAAATATGAAAGTTATGTAAACATAACTCCAAAACTGAACATGCATTATGTCTAAAAATGCCTAAAATATTGTATCTATGTGAGTTTTACAAGAATCAGTTAATTTGGTAAGGTGTACAATTACATAAATTAGGGGTTTACTAATAATGACAGATAACTGCTACATTCAATTTGACAGTTATTTAAACATAACTTCCTAACCACACATGCAAAATAGCCTAATACAGCCTAAAAGAATGCATCCTTGTGAGTTTTACTCGAAACATATGCTATTTTAAGGCTTGCAAACACAAAAAGTAATTATGCCTGGAGAAATGTATCTTTGTGAGTTTTACTGGGAAACAATTTTTTTGTAAGGTTTATAAAGACACAAGTTATTATTTTTTTTACTCAATATGATGGTATAACTGTCATACTAAATATAAAAGTTGTATAAACATAACTCCAAAATCAAACATGCATTATGTCTAAAAATGCCTGCAATATTGTATCTATGTGATTTTTACCAGAATCAGGTATTTTTGGTAAGGTTAACAAATACAAAAATTGGGTTTTACTCATAATGACAGTATAACTGCCATATTCAAAATAACAGTTATTTAAACATAACTCCTAAACCAAACATGCTAATTAGCTAATAATGCCTGGAAAAATGTATCTTTGTGAGTTTTACTAGAAAACAATATTTTGTAAGGTTTTTAAAGACACAAGTTTTTTCTTTTTAAATCAATATGATGGTATAACTGTCAAACTAAATATAAAAGTAATATAAACATCATTCCAAAACCAAACTCCTAAACCAAACTTGCAATCCGTCTTAAACTGCCTGTAATATTGAATCTATATGAGTTTTACCAGAATCAGGTATTTTCGTAAGGTTTACAAATACAAAACTTGGGTTTTACTCATAATGATAGTATAACTGTATTATTTGATATGACAGTTATTTAAACATAACTCCTAATCCAAACATGATAAATGGCTAATAATGCCTGGAGAAATGTATCATGGTGAGTTTTACTGGAAACAAATAATTTGTAAGGTTTATAAAGATACAAGTTAGTCTTTTTACTTAATATGATGGTATAACTGTCATACTAAATATGAAAGTTATATAAACATAACTCCAAAACCAAACATGTTTTATGTCTAAAAATTCCTGTAATATTGTATCTATGTGAGTTTTACTAGAATCAGGTATTTTGTTAAGGTTTACAAATACAAAAATTAGGTTTTACTCACTATGACAGTATACTGTCACATTCAATCTGACTGTTATTTAAACACAAATTCTAAACCACAGATGCAAAATGGCTAATAACTGGAGAAATGTATTTTTGTGAGTTTTACTGGAAAAAAAATATTTTGTAAGGTTTGTATAGACACAAGTTAGTTTTTTTTACTCAATATGATGGAAACATGCTTTGTGTCTAAAAAATCCTGTGATATTTTATCCATGTGAGTTTTATCAGAATCAGTTATTTTGGTAATTTTACAAATACCAAAATTAGGTTTTACTCATAATGACAGTATATCTGCCACACTCAATATGACAGTTATCTAAACCAAACATGGTTAATGGCTAATAATGCCTGGAGAAATGTATCTTTGTGAGTTTTACAGGAAAAAAATTTTTTTTAAGGTTTATAAAGACACAAGTTAGTTGTTTTTACTCAATATGACAGTATAACTGTAATACTATATGTAAAAAATATATAAACATAACTGCAAAACTAAACTTGCATTATGTTAAAAATGCCTGTAATTTTGTATCCATGCGAGTTTTACTAAAATCAATTGTTGTAGTAAGGTTTGCAATTACACAATATTGGTTTTACTCACCATGATAGTATACTGTCACATTCAATTTGACAGTTATTTAAACATAACTACCAAACCACACATGCAAAATGGCTATAATGCCTGGAGAAATGTATCTTTGTGAGATTACTGGAAAAACATATTTTGTAAGGTTTGTAAAGAACCAATTTAGTTTTTTTTACATAATATGATGAGGTGGCGACTTTTCCAGGATGTACCCCGCTTTCCGCCCGATTGTAGCTGAGATAGGCTCCAGCGCCCCCCGCGACCCCGAAGGGAATAAGCGGTAGGAAAATGGATGGATGGATGGACAGTATAACTGTCATACTAAATGTAAAAGTAGTATTAACATAACTCCAAAACCAAACATGCATTATGTCTAAAAATGCCTGTAATATTGTATCCATGTGAGTTTTACTAGAATCAGTTGTTTTTGTAAGTTTTGCAAATACAAAATAGTGGTTTTACTCAATATGACAGTATACTGTCACATTCAATCTGACAGCTATTTAAACATAACTCTTAAACCACACATGCAAAATGTCTAATAATGCCGAGAAAAATGTAGCTCTGTGAATTTTAATGGAAAAAATCATTTTGTAAGGTTTTTAAAATTACAAGTTTGTTATTTTTTACTCAATTTCACAGTATAACTGTCATACTAAATATGAAAGTTATATACACATAACTCTAAAACCAAACTTGCAATCCATCTAAAAATGCCTGTAATATTGAATCTATGTGAGTTTTATCAAAATCAGGTATTTTGGTAAGGTTTACAAATACAAAAATTAGGTTTTCCTCATAATGACAGTATATCTGCCACACTCAATATGACAGTTTTTTTAAACATAACTCATAAAAAACAAATGCAAAATGACTAATAATGCCTGGAAAAATGTATCTTTGTGAATTTTAATGAAAAAAAAATATTTTGTAAGGTTTGTAAAGACACAAATTAGTTTTTTTTACTTAATATGATGGTATAACTGTCATACTAAATATGAAAGTTATATAAACATAACTCCAAAACCAAACATGTTTTATGTCTAAAAATTCCTGAAATATTGTATCTATGTGAGTTTTACCAGAATCAGGTATTTTGGTAAGGTTTACAAATACAAAAATTAGGTTTTCCTCATAGTGACAGTATATCTGCCACACTCAATATGACAGTTTTTTTAAACATAACTCATAAAAAACAAATGCAAAATGACTAATAATGCCTGGAAAAATGTATCTTTGTGAATTTTAATGAAAAAAAAATATTTTGTAAGGTTTGTAAAGACACAAATTAGTTTTTTTTACTTAATATGATGGTATAACTGTCATACTAAATATGAAAGTTATATAAACATAACTCCAAAACCAAACATGTTTTATGTCTAAAAATTCCTGAAATATTGTATCTATGTGAGTTTTACCAGAATCAGGTATTTTGGTAAGGTTTACAAATACAAAAAATAGGTTTTACTCATAATGACAATATAACTGCCACATTTAACATGACAGGTATTTAAACATAACTCCTAAACCAAACATGATAAATGCCTAATAATGCCTGGAGAAATGTATCTTTGTTAGTTTTACTGGAAAAAACGAATTTGTAAGGTTTATAAATATACAAGTTAAATTTTTTACTCAATATGATGATATAACTGTCATACTAAATATGAAAGTTATATTAACATAACTCCAAAACCAATGAATCTATGTTCGTTTTACTAGAATCAGGTATTTTGGTATGGTTTACAAAAACAAAAAATAGGTTTTACTCATAATGACAGTATAACTGCCACATTCAATATGACAGTTATGTAAACATAACTCCTAAACCACACATGCAAAATGGTTAATAATGCCTGGAGAAATTTATCTTTTTATGTTTTACAGGAAAAAAAAACAATTTTGTAAGGTTTGTAAAGACTGCGATGAGGTGGCGACTTGTCCAGGGTGTACGCCACCTTCCGCCCGATTGAAGCTGAGATAGGCTCCAGCGCCCCCCGCGACCCCAAAGGGAATAAGCGGTAGAAAATGGATGGATGAATGGGTTTGTAAAGACACAAGTTATTTTTTTCTTACTCAATATGACAGTAAAACTGTCATACTAAATGTAAAAAAAATATAAACATAACTCCAAAACCAAACATGCATTATGTCTAAAAATGCCTGTAATATTGTATTCATGTGAGTTTAACTAGAATCAGTTGTTTTTGTAAGGTTTGCAAATACAAAATATTGGTTTAACTCACTTTGACAGTATACTGTCACATTCAATCTGACAGTTATTTAAACATAATTCCTAAACCAAACATGTTTTATGTCTAAAAATTCCTATAATATTGTATCTATATGAGTTTTACCAGAATCAGGTATTTTGGTAAGGTTTACAAATACAAAAAATAGGTTTTACTCATAATGAAAATATAACTGCCACACTCAACATGACAGTTATTTAAACATAATTCCTAAACCAAACACGATACATGGCTAATAATGCCTGGAAAAAATGTATCTTTGTGATGTTTACTAGGAAAAAATATTTTGTAAGGTTTGTAAAGACAAAAGTTAGTTTTTTTTTACTCAATATGATGGTATAACTGTCATACTAAATATGAAAGTTGTATAAACATAACTCCAAAACCAAACCTGCATTATGTCTAAAAATGCCTGCAATATTGTATCTATGTGATTTTTACCAGAATCAGGTATTTTTGGTAAGGTTTACAAATACAAAATTTAGGTTTTACTCATAATGACAGTATACTGTCACATTCAATCTGACAGTTATTTAAACATAACTCCTAAACCACAAATACAAAATGGCTAATAATGCCTGGAGAAATGTATCTTTGTGAGTTTTCCTGGAAAAAAAAAATATTTTATAAGGTTTGTAAAGACACAAGTTAGGTTTTTTTTACTTAATATATTAATATATATTATATATTAATATAACTGTCATACTAAATATGAAAGTTAAATAAACATAACTCCAAAACCAAACTTGCAATACGTCTAAAAATGCCTGTAATATTGAATCTATGTGAGTTTTATCAGAATCAGGTATTTAGGTAAGGTTTACAAATACAAAAATTGGGTTTTACTCATAATGACAGTATAACTGCCATATTCAAAATAACAGTTATTTAAACACAACTCCTAAACCAAACATGCTAAATGGCTAATAATGCCTGGAGAAATGTATCTTTGTGAATTTTACTAGAAAAAACTATTTTGTAAGGTTTGTAAAGACAAAAGTTTTTTTTTTTTACTGAATATGATGGTATAATTGGGCTTCACGGTGGAAGAGGGGTTAGTGCATCTGCCTCACAATACGAAGGTCCTGAGTAGTCTTGGGTTCAATCCCGGGCTCGGTGATATGCTGGATCCAATATGGACTGGACTCTCACAATATTATGTTAGACCCACTCGACATCCATTGCATTCGGTCTCCCTAGAGGGGGGGGGGTTACCCACATATGCGGTCCTCTCCAAGGTTTCTCATAGTCATTCACATCGACGTCCCACTGGGGTGAGTTTTTCCTTGCCCTTATGTGGGCTATACCGAGGATGTCGTTGTGGCTTGTGCAGCCCTTTGAGACACTTGTGATTTAGGGCTATATAAATAAACATTGATTGATTGATTGATAACTCTAAACCAAACATGGTTAATAGGCTATAATGCCTGGAGAAATGTATCTTTGTGAGTTTTACTGGAAACATTTTTTTTTTAAGGTTTATAAAGACACAAGTTCGTTTTTTTTACTCAATATGACAGTATAACTGGAATACTAAATGTAAAAAATATATAAACATAACTCCAAAACCAAACATGCATTATGTTTAAAAATGCCTGTAATTTTGTATCAATGCGAGTTTTACTAAAATCAATTGTTGTAGTAAGGTTTGCAACTACAAAATATTGGTTTTACTCACCATGATAGTATACTGTCACATTCAATTTGACAGTTATTTAAACATAACCAAACCACACATGCGAAATGGCTATAATGCCTGGAGAAATGTATCTTTGTGAAATTACTGGAAAAACATATTTTGTAAGGTTTGTAAAGAAACAATTTAGTTTTTTTTTACCTAATATGATGAGGTGGCGACTTTTCCAGGGTGTACCCCGCCTTCCGTCCGATTGTAGCTGAGATAGGCTCCGAAGGGAAAAAGCGGTAGAAAATGGATGGATGGATGGACAGTATAACTGTCATACTAAATGTAAAAGTAGTATAAACATAACTCCAAAACCAAACATGCATTATGTCTAAAAATGCCTGTAATATTGTATCCATGTGAGCTTTACTAGAATCAGTTGTTTTTGTAAGTTTTGCAAATACAAAATATTGGTTTTACTCACTATGACAGTATACTGTCACATTCAATCTGACAGCTATTTAAACATAACTTCTAAACCAAACATGCAAAATGACTAATAATGCCTGGAAAAATGTATCTCTGTGAATTTTACTGGAAAAAAATATTTTGTAATGTTTGTAAAATTACAAGTTTGTTATTTTTTACTCAATTTGACAGTATAATTGTCATACTAAATATGAAAGTTATATACACATAACTCCAAAACCAAATTTGCAATCCATCTAAAAATGCCTGTAATATTGAATCTATGTGAGTTTTACCAAAATCAGGTATTTTGGTAAGGTTTACAAATACAAAAATTAGGTTTAACTCATAATGACAGTATAACTGCCACACTCAATATGACAGTGTTTTTAAACATAACTCCTAAAAAACAAATGCAAAATGACTAATAATGCCTAGAAAAATTTATCTTTGTGAATTTTAATGGAAAAAAAATATATATTGTAAGGTTTGTAAAGACATAAATTAGTTTTTTTTACACAATATGATGGTATAACTGTCATACTAAATATGAAAGTTATATAAACATAACTGCAAAACCAAACATGTTTTATGTCTAAAAATTCCTGTAATATTGTATCTATGTGAGTTTTACCAGAATCAGGTATTTTGGTAAGGTTTACAAATACAAAAATTAGGTTTTACTCACTATGACAGTATACTGTCACATTCAATCTGCCTGTTATTTAAACATATATTCTAAACCACGGATGCAAAATGGATAATAATGCCTGGAGAAATGTATTTTTGTGAATTTTATCGGGAAAAAATATTTTATAAGGTTTGTATAGACATAAGTTAGTTTTTTTTTACTCAACATGATAGTATAACTGTCTTACTAAATTTGAAAGTTATATAAACATAACTCCAAAACCAAATTTGCAATCTGTCTAAAAATGTCTGTAATATTGAATATATGTAATTTTTACCAGAATCAGGTATTTTGGTAAGGATTACAAATAAAAAAATTAGGTTTTACTCATAATGACGGATAACTGCCACATTCGAAATGAAAGTTTTTCTAACCATAACTCCTAAACAAAACATGCTAAATGGCTAATAATGCCTGGAGAAATGTATCTTTGTGAGTTTTACTGGGAAAAAAAAAATTGTTAGGTTTGTAAAGCACAAGTCTTTTTTTAACTCAAAAAGACAGTATAACTGTCATACTAAATGGAAAAGTTATATAAACATAACTCCAAAACCAAACATGCATTTTGTCTAAAAATGCCTGAATTGATGTATCCATGTGAGTTTTACTAGAATCAGTTGTTTTTGTAAGTTTTGCAAATACAAAATATTGGTTTTACTCACTATGACAGTATACTGTCACATTCAATCTGACAGTTATTTGAACATAACTCCTAAACCACACATTCAAAATGACTAATAATGCCTGGAGAAATGTATCTCAGTGAATTTTTCTGGAAAAAAATATTTTGTAAGGTTTGTTATGACACAAGTTTTTTTTTTTTTTTTACTCAATATGACAGCAGTATACTGTCTTAGTGAGTAAAACCAATATTTTGTATTTGCAAACCTTACAAAAACAACTGATTCTAGTAAAACTCACATGGATACAAAATTACAGGCATTTTTAGATGTAATGCATGTTTTGTTTTGGAGTTATGTTTATATAACTTTTACATTTAGTATGACAGTTATAATGTCATATTGAGTAAAAAAAATAACTTGTGTCTTTACAAACCTTACTTCTTTTTTTTTTCAGTAAAACTCACAAATACACATTTTTCCAAGCATTATTAGCCATTTTGCATGTGTGGTTTAGTAGTTATATTTAAATAACTGCCATATTGAGTGTGGCAGTTATACTGTCATTATGAGTAAAACCTTATTTTTGTATTTGTAAACCTCACCAAAATACCTGATTGTAGTAAAACTCACATAGATACAATATTACAGGCATTTTTAGACATATTGCATGTTTGGTTTTGGAGTTATGTTTAAATAACTTTCATATTTAGTATGACAGTTATACTGTCATATTGAGTAAAAAAAACTAACTTGTGTCTTTACAAACCTAACAAAATATATATATTTTTTTTTCAGTAAAACTCACAAAGATACATTTCTCCAGGCATTATTAGTAATTTTGTATGTGTGGTTTAGGAGTTATGTTTAAATAACTGTCAGTTTGAATGTGACATCATGACCCAAAGCTCATGACCATAGGTGAGGATGGGAACGTAGATCGACCGGTAAATCGAGAGCTTTGCCTTCCGGCTCAGCTCCTTCTTCACCACAACGGATCGATACAGCGTCCGCATTACTGAAGATGCCGCACCGATCCGCCTGTCGATCTCACGATCCACTCTTCCCCCACTCGTGAACAAGACTCTGAGGTACTTGAACTCCTCCACTTGGGGCAAGATCTCCTCCCCAACCCGGAGATGGCACTTAACCCTTTTCCGGGAGAGAACCATGGACTCGGACTTGGAGGTGCTGATTCCCATCCCAGTCGCTTCACACTCGGCTGCGAACCGATCCAGCGAGAGCTGAAGATCTTGGCCAGAGGAAGCCATCAGGACCACATCATCTGCAAATAGCAGAGACCTAATCCTGCAGCCACCAAACCAGATCCCCTCAACGCCCTGACTGCGTCTAGAAATTCTGTCCATAAAGGTTATGAACAGAATCGGTGACGAAGGGCAGCCTTGGCGGAGTCCAACCCTCACTGGAAACGTGTCCGACTTACTGCCGGCAATGCGGACGAAACTCTGGCACTGATTATACAGGGAGCGAACTGCCACAATAAGACAGTCCGTTACCCCATACTCTCTGAGCACTCCCCACAGGACTTCCCGGGGTACACGGTCGAATGCCTTCTCCAAGTCCACAAAGCACATGTGGACTGGTTGGGCAAACTCCCATGCACCCTCAATGACCCTGCCGAGAGTATAGAGCTGGTCCACAGTTCCACGACCAGGACGAAAACCACACTGTTCCTCCTGAATCCGAGGTTCGACTATCCGGCGTAGCCTCCTCTCCAGTACACCTGAATAGACCTTACCGGGAAGGCTGAGGAGTGTGATCCCACGATAGTTGGAACACACCCTCCGGTTCCCCTTCTTAAAGAGAGGAACCACCACCCCGGTCTGCCAATCCAGAGGTACCGCCCCCGATGTCCACGCGATGTTGCAGAGTCTTGTCAACCAAGACAGCCCCACAACATCCAGAGCCTTAAGGAACTCCGGGCGGATCTCATCCACCCCCGGGGCCTTGCCACCGAGGAGCTTTTTAACAACCTCGGCAACCTCAGCCCCAGAAATAGGAGAGCCCACCACAGATTCCCCAGGCCCTGCTTCCTCATAGGAAGACGTGCTGGTAGGATTGAGGAGGTCTTCGAAGTATTCCCTCCACCGATCCACAACATCCGCAGTCGAGGTTAGCAGAGCACCATCCCCACCATACACGGTGTTGACACTGCACTGCTTCCCCTTCCTGAGGCGGCAGATGGTGGTCCAGAATTGCTTCGAAGCCGTCCGGAAGTCTTTTTCCATGGCCTCCCCGAACTCCTCCCATGTCCGAGTTTTTGCCTCCGCGACCGCTGAAGCCGCACACCGCTTGGCCTGTCGGTACCTGTCTGCTGCCTCAGGAGTCCCATGAGCCAAAAGAACCCGATAGGACTCCTTCTTCAGCCTGACGGCATCCCTCACCGCCGGCGTCCACCAACGGGTTCTAGGATTACCGCCACGACAGGCACCAACTACCTTGCGGCCACAGCTCCAATCGGCCGCCTCGACAACAGAGGTACGGAACATAGTCCACTCGGACTCAATGTCCAGCGCCTCCCTCGTGACATGTTCAAAGTTCTTCCGGAGGTGGGAATTGAAACTCTCTCTGACAGGAGACTCTGCCAGGCGTTCCCAGCAAACCCTCACAATGCGTTTGGGCCTGCCAGGTCTGTTCGGCATCGTCCCCCACCATCGCAGCCAACTCACCACCAGGTGGTGATCGGTAGAAAGCTCCGCCCCTCTCTTCACCCGAGTGTCCAAAACATGAGACCGCAAATCCGATGACACAACTACAAAGTCGATCATAGAACTGCGGCCTAGGGTGTCCTGGTGCCAAGTGCACATATGGACACCCTTATGTTTGAACATGGTGTTTGTTATCGACAATCTGTGACGAGCACAAAAGTCCAATAACAGAACACCACTCGGGTTCAGATCTGGGCGGCCATTCTTCCCAATCACACCTCTCCAGGTTTCACTGTCGCTGCCAACATGAGCGTTGAAGTCCCCCAGTAGAACGAGGGAATCACCCGGGGGAGCACTCTCCAGTACTCCCTCGAGTGAATCCAAAAAGGGTGGGTACTCTGAGCTGCCGTTTGGCGCGTAAACGCAAACAACAGTCAGGACCCGTCCCCCCACCCGAAGGCGGAGGGAAGCTACCCTCTCGTCCACCGGGTTGAACTCCAATGTGCAGGCTTTGAGCCGAGGGGCAACAAGAATTACCACCCCAGCCCATCGCCTCTCACTGCCGGCAACGCCAGAGTGGAAGAGAGTCCAGCCCCTCTCAAGAGAAGTGGTTCCAGAGCCCTTGCTGTGCGTCGAAGTGAGTCCGACTATATCTAGCCGGAACTTCTCCACCTCACGCACTAGCTCAGGCTCCTTCCCCCCCAGCGAAGTGACGTTCCACGTCCCAAGAGCCAGCTTATGTAGCCGAGGATCGGACCGCCAAGCGCCCTGCCCTCGGCTGTCGCCCAGCTCACACTGCACCCGACCTCTATGGCCCCTACTATGGGTGGTGAGCCCATTGGAGGGGGGACCCACGTTGCCTCTTCGGGCTGTGCCCGGCCGGGCCCCATGGGGACAGGCCCGGCCACCAGGCGCTCGCCATCGTGCCCCACCTCCGGGCCTGGCTCCAGAGGGGGGCCCCGGTGACCCGCGTCCGGGCAAGGGAAATCTGGGTCCTTTGTGTTTGTTCTTCATCGAGGTCTTCGAGCTGCTCTTTGTCTGATCCCTCACCTAGGACCAGTTTGCCTTGGGAGACCCTACCAGGGGGCATAGAAACCCCCGGACAACATAGCTCCTAGGATCATTATTAGCCATTTAGCATTTTTGTTTTAGGAGTTATGTTTAATTAATTGTCATTTTGAACGTGGCAGTTATACTGTCATTAGAGTAAAACCTAATTTTTGTATTTGTAAACCTTACCAAAATACCTGAATATGGTAAAACTCACATAGATTCAATATTACAGGCATTTTTAGACGGATTGCATGTTTGGTTTTGAAGTTATGTTTATATAACTTTCAAATTTAGTAAGACAGTTATACCATCATATTGAGTAAAAAAAAAAAAACTTTTGTCCAAACAAACCTTACAAAATATTTTTTTTTCCAGTAAAACTCACAAAAATACATTTCTCCAGGCTTTATTGGCCATTTTGCATCTGTGGTTTAGAATTTATGTTTAAATAACAGTCAGATTGAATGTGACAGTATACTGTCATAGTGAGTAAAACCAAAATGTTGTATTTGTAAACCTTACAAAAACAAATGATTCTACTAAAACTCACTTGGATACAATATTATAGGCATTTTAAGACATAATGCATGTTTCGTTTAGGAATTATGTTGAAAAACTCTTTTATTGCTTTTTTCGCATTATATCAGGATTTTAAAAACATCACTGTCATATTGAGCAAAAAAACTACTTTTTGTAATTGCAAGCCTTAAAAAAGCATATGTTTCAGGTAAAACTCACAAGGATGCATTGTTTTAGGCTTTATTAGCCTTTTTGCATGTGTGGTTAGGAAGTTATGTTTAAATAAATGTCAAATTGATTAGAGAAGTTATACTGTCATTATGGGTAAAACCTAATTTTTGTATTTGTAAACCTTACCAAATTACCCGATTCTGGTAAAACTCACATAGATACAGAATTTTAGGCATTTTTTAACATAATGCATGTTTAGTTTTGGAATTATGTAACTTTCATATTTAGTATGAAAGTTATAGTCATATTGAATTAAAATAACTAACTTGCAACTTTGCAAACCTTACAAAATATATTTTTCCTATTAAAACTAACAAAGACACATGTCTACAGGCTTTATTAAAAATCTTGCATGTTTGGTTTAGGAATTATGTTGAAAAACATTTGTATTGCTTTTTCCGCATTATTAGAGGATTTTAAGAACATTGCTGTCATATTGAGTAAACAACTACTTTTTGTAATTACAAGCCTTAAAAAAGCATATGTTCGAGTAAAACTCACAAGGATGCATTGTTTTAGGCATTATTAGCATTTTTGCATGTGTGGTTAGGAAGTTATGTTTAAATAACTGTCATTTTGAATGTGGCAGTTATCCGTCATTATGAGTAAAACCTAATTTTTGTATTTGTAAACCTTACCAAAATGCCTGATTCTCATAAAACTCACATAGATTCAAAATCACAGGCATTTTTAGACGGATTGCATGTTTGGTTTTGGAGTTATGTTTATATAACTTTAATATTTAGTATGACATTTATATTGTCATATTAAGTAAAAAAGAACTGACTTGTGTCTTTACAAACCTTACAAAACATTTCCCCCCCCCCAGTAAAACTCACAAAGATACATTTCTCCAGGCATTATTACCATTTTGCATGTGTGGTTTAGGAGTTATGTTAACATAACCGTCATATTGAGGGTGGCAGTTATACTGTCATTATGAGTAAAACCTAATTTTTGTATTTATAAACCTTACCAAAATTCCTGATTCTGGTAAAACTCACATAGATACAATATTACAGGCATTTTTAGACATAATGCATGTTTGGTTTTGGAGTTATGTTTATATACATTTTTCCAGGCATTATTAGCTATTTATCATGTTTGGTTTAGGAGTTATGTTTAAATAACTGTCATATCAAATAATGCAATTATACTGTCATTATGAGTAAAACCCAGGTTTTGTATTTGTAAACCTTACCAAAATACCTGATTCTGGTAAAACTCATATAGATTCAATATTACAGGCAGTTTAAGACGGATTGCAAGTTTGGTTTAGGAGTTTGGTTTTGGAATGATGTTTATATTGCTTTTATATTTAGTTTGACAGTTATACCATCATATTGAGTAAAAAAAAAATAACTTTTGTCTTTACAATTCTTACAAAATAGGTTTTTTTAGTAAAATTCACAAATATACATTTCTCCAGGCATTATTAGTCATTTTGCATGTTTGGTTTAGGAGTTGTGTTTAAATAACTGTTATTTTGAATATGGCAGTTATACTGTCATTATGAGTAAAACCCAATTTTTGTATTTGTAAACCTTACCTAAATAAAGCTCACATAGATTCAATATTACAGGCATTTTTAGAAGTTTTGCAAGTTTGGTTTTGGAGTTATTTTTCTTTAACTTTCATATTTAGTATGACAGTTATACTGTCATATTAAGTAAAAAAAAACCTAACTTGTGTCTTTACAAACCTTATAAATTTTTTATTTTTTTCCCAGGAAAACTCACAAAGATACATTTCTCCAGGCATTATTAGCCATTTTGTATTTGTGGTTTAGGAGTTACAGTATGTTTAAATAACTGTCAGTGAGTAAAACCTAATTTTTGTATTTGTAAACCTTACCAAAAATACCTAATTCTGGTAAAAATCACATAGATACAATATTGCAGGCATTTTTAGACTTAATGCATGTTTGGTTTTGTAGTTATGTTTATATAACTTTCATATTTAGTATGACAGTTATACCATTATATTGAGTAAAAAAAAACAACTTGTGTCTTTATAAACCTTACCGTATTTTCCGCACCATAAGCCGCCCCGTGTTGTAAGCCGCATCTAACTGCGCTAAAGGAATGTCAAAAAAACAGTCAGATAGGTCAGTCAAACTTTAATAATATATTAAAAACCAGCGTTCTAACAACTCTGTTCACTCCCAAAATGTACGCAAATGTGCAATCACAAACATAGTAAAAT
This sequence comes from Nerophis lumbriciformis, assembly GCF_033978685.3. Classification (NCBI taxonomy): domain Eukaryota; kingdom Metazoa; phylum Chordata; class Actinopteri; order Syngnathiformes; family Syngnathidae; genus Nerophis; species Nerophis lumbriciformis. The sequence goes on along the minus strand of NC_084570.2, from coordinate 23,236,785 downwards.
TCAAAATAGTGCAGAGCAATAGCAACATAATGTTGCTCGAACGTTAATGTCACAACACACAAAATAAACATAACGCTCACTTTCTGAAGTTATTCTTCATTCATAAATCCCTCGAATTCTTCTCCTACGGTGTCCGAATTGAAAAGTTGGGCGAATGTGGGATCCAAAATGGCCGGCTCCGTCTCGTCGAAGTAATCGGAGTCAGTGTCGCTGTTGTCCAGCAGTTCTGTGAATCCTGCCTTTCGGAAAGCTCGGACCACAGTTGTGACCGAAATATCTGCCCAGGCATTTACGATCCATTGGCAGATGTTGGCGTATGTCGTCCGGCGCTGTCTCCCTGTCTTGGTGAACGTCACGTGTGTTCGCCTTCTGTCATCCACTGTTCCCACGCAGTTAGCAGTCTAGCTTCGAATGCTCTGTTGACACCAATATCTAGCGGCTGGAGGTCTTTTGTCAATCCACCCGGAATGACGGCGAGTATTGAATTAAGCGCGTAAGCGTGTCTCTTAATGTGATGTTATGAGCTAGCAAATATAACAACTACACTACCCAGCATGCAACGATAGTGACGAGCATGCGCGGTAGCCCTGAGAAGCGTTGTTGTATGTGCTGGCAGTTAGAATGTGGTTATGAGCACGCTGTGAGTAAACGTTGAGAACTCAGTTAACACGCCTCGTCTGCATTATTTATAATTAGACAGACAACACACTTAATAGGAGCCATTTTGGGGTCTTTACATAAACACACAAATGGAAATGAAACGCCACATATCCCAGCATGCACCGCGCGCTTCTTCTACGGGGAAAAAAGATGGCGGCTGTTTACCGTAGTTGCGAGACCTAAACTTTATGAAAATTAATATTAATATTAACCCATATATAAGGCGCACCGGATTATAAGGCGCACTGTCAGCTTTTGAGAAAATTTGTGGTTTTTAGGTGCGCCTTATAGTGCGGAAAATACGGTACTTTTTTTTTTTTCCAGCAAAACTCACAAAGATACATTTCTCCAGGTATACTTAGCCATTTATCATGTTTGGTTTAGGAGTTATGTTTAAATAACTGTCATATTGAGTGTGGCAGTTATACTGTCATTATGAGTAAAACCTAGATTTTGTATTTGTAAACCTTATTAAAATACCTGATTCTGGTAAAAATCACATAGATACAATATTACAGGCATTTTTAGACATAATGCATGTTTGGTTTTGGAGTTATGTTCATATAAAATTTACATTTATTATGACAGTTATACACATATTGACTAAAAAAAACTAACTTGTGTCTTAACAAACCTTACAAAATATTTTTATTTTCCAGTTAAACTCACAAAGATACCTTTCTCCAGGCAGAATTAGCCATTTAGCATGTTTAAATTAGGACTTATGTTTAAATAACTGTAATTTTGAACGTGGCAGTTATACTGTCATTATGAGTAAAACCTACTTTTTGTATTTGTAAACCTTACCAAAATACCTGATTCTGGTCAAACTCACATAGATTTAATATTACAGGCATTTTTAGACATAATGCATGTTTGGTTTTGGCGTTATGTTTATATAACTGTCATTTTGAATGTGGCAGTTATACTGTCATTATGAGTAAAAAAACTAACTTCTGTCTTTACAAACCTTACAATCCATTTCCCCAGGCTTTATTAGCCATTTAACATGTTTGGCTTAGGAGTTATGTTTGAATAACTGTCATATTGAGTGTGGCAGTTATACTGTCATTATGAGTAAAACATATTTTTTGTATTTGTAAACCTTACCAAAATACCTGATTCTGGTAAAACCCACATCGATACAATATTACAGGAATTTTTAGACATAAAATATGTTTGGTTTTGGAGTTATGTTTATATAACTTTCATATTTAGTATGACAGTTATACCATCATATTGAGTAATAAAACACTAATTTGTATCTTTACAAACCTTACAAAATATTGTTTTCCGGTAAAATTCGCAAATATACATTTCTCTAGGCATTATTAGTCATTTTGCATTTGTGTTTTAGGAATTATGTTTAAATAAGTGTCATATTAAGTAAAAAAAAAACTAACTTGTGTCTTTACAAACCTTATAAAAAAAAATTTTTTCCAGGAAAACTCACAAAGATACATTTCTCCAGGCATTATTAGCCATTTTGTATTTGTGGTTTAGGAGTTATGTTTAAATAACTTTCAGATTGAATGTGACAGTATACTGTCATTCTGAGTAAAACCTAATTTTTGTATTTGTAAACCTTACCAAAAATACCTGATTCTGGTAAAAATCACATAGATACAATATTGCAGGCATTTTTAGACATAATGCATGTTTGGTTTTGGAGTTATGTTTATACAACTTTCATATTTAGTATGACAGTATACCATCATATTGAGTAAAAAAAAAAAAAAACTTGTGTCCTTATAAACCTTACAATTTTTTCCCCCCAAAACTCACAAAGAATACTGTCACTATGAGTAAAACCTAATATTTTGATTTGTAAACCTTACCAAAATACCTGATTCTGATAAAACTTACATATAATAAATATTACAGACATTTTTAGACGGATTGCATGTTTGGTTTTGGAGTTATGTTTATAAAACTTTCATATATAGTATGACAGCTATACTGTAAAATTAAGTACAATAAACTAACGTGTGTCTTTACAAACCTTACAAAATTTTTTGTTCCAATAAAATTCACAAAGATACATTCCTCCAGGCATTATTAGCCATTTTGTCAGATTGATTGTGACAGTATACTCTCATTATGAGAAAAACTAATATTTTGTATTTGTAAACCTTACAAAAACAACTGATTCTAGTAAAAATCACGTAGATACAAAATTATAGGAATTTTTAGACATAATGCATGTTTGGTTTTGGAGTTTTGTTTAAATAATTGTCATATTGAATGTGGCAGTATACTGTCATTATGAGTAAAACCTAATGTTTGTATTTGTCAACCTTACCAAAATACCTGATTCTGGTAAGACTCAATATTACAGGCATTTTTAGACAAAATGCATTTTGGTTTTGGAGTTATGTTTATAAAACTTTCATATTTAGTATGACAGTTATACCATCGTATTAAATAAATAAAAAATAACTTGTGTCTTTATAACCTTACACATTATTTTTTTCCAGTAAAACTCACAAAGATACATTTCTCCAGGCATTATTAGTCATTTATCATGTTTGGTTTAGGAGTCATGTTTAAATAACTGTCATATTAAATGTTGCAGTTATACTGTCATTATGAGTAAAACCCAAGTTTTGTATTTGTAAACCTTACCAAAATACCTGATTCTGGCAAAACTCACATAGATTCAATATTACAGGCAGTTTAAGACGGACTGCAAGTTTGGTTTAGGAGTTTGGTCTTGGAATTATGTTTATCTAACTTTCATATTTAGTATGACAGTTATATATTGAGTAAAGACACAAGTTATTTTTTTTCTTACTCAATATGACAGTAAAACTGTCATACTAAATGTAAAAAAATTATAAACATAACTCCAAAACCAAACATGCATTATGTCTAAAAATGCCTGTAATATTGTATTCATGTGAGTTTAACTAGAATCAGTTGTTTTTGTAAGGTTTGCAAATACAAAATATTGGTTTTACTCACTATGACAGTACACTGTCACATTCAATCTGACAGTTATTTAAACATAACTCCTAAACCACACATACAAAATGACTAATAACGCCTGGAGAAAAGTTTATTTGTGAGTTTTAAACTGTCAGATTGAATGTGACAGTATACTGTCATAGTGAGTAAAACCAATATTTTGTATTTTTACTAGTTAACTCACATGGATACAATATTACAGGCATTTTTAGACATAATGCATGTTGGGTTTTGGAGTTATGTTTATACTACTTTTACATTTAGTATGACAGTTATACTGTCCAACCATCCATCCATTTTCTACCGTTTATTCCCTTCGGGGTGGCGGGGGGCGCTGGAGCCTATCTCAGCTACAATCGGGCGGAAGGCGGGGTACACCCTGGAAAAGTCGCTATCTCATCATATTAATATAACTCCAAAACCAAACATGCATTATGTCTAAAAATGCCTGTAATATTGTATCCATGTGAGTTTTACTAGAATCAGTTGTTTTTGTAATTTTTGCAAATACAAAATACTGGTTTTACTCACTATGACAGTATACTGTCACATTCAATCTGACAGTTTAAAACTCACAAATAAACGTTTCTCCATGCGTTATTAGTCATTTTGTATGTGTGGTTTAGGAGTTATGTTTAAATAACTGTCAGATTGAATGTGACAGTATACTGTCATAGTGAGTAAAACCAATATTTTGTATTTGAAAACCTTACAAAAACAACTGATTCTAGTAAAACTCACATGGATACAATATTACAGGCATTTTTAGACATAATGCATGTTTGGTTTTGGAGTTATAATTATATAACTTTTACATTTAGTATGAGAGTTATACTGTCATATTGAGTAAAAAAGAAAAAAACTTGTGTCATTAAAAACCTTACAAAATATTTTTTTTTTCCCAGTAAAACTCACAAAGATAAATTTTTCCAGGCATTATTAGCCATTTTGCATGTGAGGTTTAGGAGTTATATTTAAATAACTGTTATATTGCGTGTGGCAGTTATACTGTCATTATGAGTAAAACCTAGTTGTTGTATTTGTAAACCTTACCAAAATACCTGATTGTAGTAAAACTCATATAGATACAATATTACAGGCATTTTTAGACGGATTGCATGTTTGGTTTTAGAGTTATGTTTATATAACTTTCATATTTAGTATGACAGTTATACTGTCATATTGAGTAAAAGAAACGAATTTGTGTCTATACAAACCTTACAAAATATTTTTTTCCAGTAACAGGTATTTTGGTAAGGTTTACAAATAAAAAAATTTGGTTTTACTCATAATGACAGTATAACTACCACGTTCAAAATGACAAATATTTAAACATAACTCCTAAACCAAACATGCTATATGGCTAATAATGCCTGGAGAAAGGTGTCTTTGTGAGTTTTACTGGAAAAACATTATTTTGTATGGTTTGTAAAGACACAAGTTAGTTTTGTTTTACTCAATATGACAGTATAACTGTCATACTTAATGTAAAAGTTGTATAAACATAACTACAAAACCAAACATGCATTATATCTAAAATTGCCTGTAATGATGTATCCATGTGAGTTTTACTAGAATCAGTTGTTTTTGTAAGTTTTGGGAATACAAAATATTGGTTTTACTCACTATGACAGTATACTGTCACATTCAATCTGACAGTTATTTAAACATAACTCCTAAACCACACATTCAAAGTGACTAATAATGCCTGGAGAAATTTATTTTTGTGAGTTTTACTGGAAAAAAAATATTTTGTAAGGTTTGTTTGGACACAAGTTAGTTTTTTTTTACTCAATATGATGGTATAACTGTCTTACTAAATTTAAAAGTTATATAAACATAACTTCAAAACCAAAATGCAATCCATCTAAAAATGCCTGTAATATTGAATCTATGTGAGTTTTACCACAAACAGGTATTTTGGTAAGGTTCACAAATACAACAATTAGGTTTTACTCATAATGACAGTATAACTGCCACACGCAATATGACAGTTATTTAAATATAACTCCTAAACCTCACATGCAAAATGGCTAATAATGCCTGGAAAAATTTATCTTTGTGAGTTTTACTGGGAAAAAAAATATTTTGTAAGGTTTTTAAAGACACAAGTTATTTATTTTTTTTACTCAATATGACAGTATAACTGTCATACTAAATGTAAAAGTTATATAATTATAACTCCAAAAACGAACATGCATTATGTCTAAAAATGCCTGTAATATTGTATCCATGTGAGTTTTAGTAGAATCAGTTGTTTTTGTAAGGTTTTCAAATACAAAATATTGGTTTTACTCACTATGACAGTATACTGTTACATTCAATCTGACAGTTATTTAAACATAACTCCTAAACCACACATGCAAAATGGCTAATAATGCCTGGAGAAATTTATTTTTGTGAGTTTTACTGGAAAAAATATATTTTGTAAGGTTTGTTCGGACACAAGTTTTTTTTTTTTATTCAATATGATGGTATAACTGTCTTACTAAATTTGAAAGTTATATAAACATAACTTCAAAACCAAACATGCAATCCGTCTAAAAATGCATGTAATATTGAATCTATGTGAGTTTTACCACAAACAGGGATTTTGGTAAAGTTTACAAATACAAAAATTTGGTTTTACTCATAATGACAGTATAACTGCAACGTTCAAAATGACAGTTATTTAAACATAACTCCTAAACCAAACATGCTAAATGGCTAATAATGACTGGAGAAATGCATCTTTGTGAGTTTTCCTGAAAAAAACAACATTTTAGTAAGGTTTGTAAAGACACAAGTTAGTTGTTTTTTACTCCATATGACAGTATAACTGTCATACTAAATGTAAAATGTATATAAACAAAACTCCAAAACCAAACATGCATTATGTCTAAAAATGCCTGTAACATTGTATCCATGTGAGTTTTACTAGAATCAGTTGTTTTTTTAAGGTTTGAAAATAGAAAATATTGAATTTACTCACTATGACAGTATGCTGTCACATTCAATCTGACAGTTATTTAAACATAACTCCTGAACCACACATACAAAATGACTAATAATGCCTTTGTGAGTTTTACTGAAAAAAATATATATATATTTTGTAAGGTTTGTAAAGACACAAGTTATTTTTTTTTTTAACTTAATATGACAGTAAAACTGTCATACTAAATATGAAAGTTATATAAACATAACTCCAAAACCAAACATGCATTATGTTCAAAAAATGCCTGTAATATTGTATCTATGTGAGTTTTACTACAATCAGGTATTTTGGTAAGGTTTACAAATACAAAAATAAGGTTTTACTCACTATGACAGTATACTGCTGTCATTTTGAGTAAAAAAAAATTGTGTTGTAAAAAATATTTTTTTCCAGAAAAATTCACAGAGATACATTCCTCCAGGCATTATTAGTCATTTTGAATATGTGGTTTAGGAGTTATGTTTAAATAACTGTCAGATCGAATGTGACAGTATACTGTCATAGTGAGTAAAACCAATATTTTGTATTTGCAAAACTTACAAAAACAACTGATTCTAGTATAACTCACATGGATACATCATTTCAGGCATTCTTAGTCATAATGCATGTTTGGTTTTGGAGTTATGTTTATATAACTTTTACATTTAGTATGACAGTTATACTGTCTTTTTGAGTTAGAAAAAACTAACTTGTGTCTTTACAAACCTTACAATTTTTATTTATTTTTTTCCAGTAAAACTCACAAAGATACTTTTCTCCAGGCATTATTAGCCATTTAGCATGTTTTGTTTATGAGTTATGTTTAAAACAATTTGGCGGTTATCTGTCAATATGAGTAAAACCTAATTTTTGTATTTGTAATCCTTACCAAAATACCTGATTCTGGTAAAAATCAAATATATTCAATATTACAGCCATTTTTTTTACGAATTGCAAGTTTGGTTTTGGAGTTATGTTTATAAAACTTTCATTTTTAGTATGACAGTTATACCATCATATTGAGTTAAAAAAAAAAAAAAAAACAGTATCTTTACAAACCTTACAAAATATTTTTTTCCAGTAAAAATCACAAAGATACATTTTTCCACGCATTATTAGTCATTTTGCATGTGTGTTTTAGGAGTTATGTTTAAATAACTGTCATATTGAGCGTGGCAGTTATACTGTCATTATGAGTAAAACCTAATTTTGGTATTGTAAACCTTACCACAATACCTGATTCTGATAAAACTCACATATATTTAATATTACAGGCATTTTTAAATGGATTGCATGTTTGGTTTTTGAGTTTGGTTTTGGAGTTATGTTTCTATAACTTTTTTTAGTTTGACAGTTATACCGTCATATTGAGTAAAAAAACTTGTGTCTTTGTAAACCTTACAAAAGATCATTACTCTAGTAAAACTAACAAAGATACATTTCTCCAGGTTTAATAGCCATTTTCATGTGTCGTTTATGACTTATGTTTAAATAACTGTCATATTGAGTGTGGCACTTATAATGTCACTATCAGTAAAACCTATTTTTTTTATTTGTCAACCTTACCAAAATACCTCATTTTGGTAAAACTCACATAGATTCAATATTACAGACATTTTTAGACGGATTGCAAGTTTGGTTTTGGAGTCATGTTTATATATTTTCTGCATGTAGTATGACAGTTATACTGTCATATTGAGTAAATAAAACTAACGTGTGTCTTTACAAACCTTACAAATTGTTTTTCCTAGTAAAACTCACAAAGATACATTTCTCCAGGCATTATTAGCCATTTTGCATGTGTGGTTTAGGAGTTATGTTTACATAACTGTCAGATTGAATGTGACAGTATACTGTCATAGTGAGTAAAACCTAATTTTTGTATTTGTAAACCTTACCAAAATACCTGATTCTGGTAAAACTCACATAGATACAATATTACACATAGACATAAAACATGTTTGGTTTTGCAGTTATGTTTATACAACTTTCATATTTAGTATGACAGTTATACCATCATATTGAGTAAAAAAAACTAATTTGTGTCTTTACAAACCTTACAAAATATTTTTTTTTCATTAAATTTCACAAAGATACATTTTTCCAGGCATTATTAGTCATTTTGCATTTGTTTTTTTAGGAGTTATGTTTAAAAAACTGTCATATTGCGTGTGGCAGTTATACTGTCATTATGAGTAAAACCTAATTTTTGTATTTGTAAACCTTACCAAAATACCTGATTTTGGTTAAACTCACATAGATTCATAATTACAGGCATTTTTAGACGGATTGCAAGTTTGGTTTTAGAGTTATGTGTATATAACTTTCATATTCAGTATGACAGTTATACTGTCAAATTGAGTAAAAAATAACAAACTTGTAATTTTAAAAACCTTAAAAAATATTTTTTTCCAATAAAATTCAGAGAGATACATTTTTCTCGGCATTATTAGTCATATTGCATGTGTGGTTTAGGAGTTATGTTTAAATAGCTGTCAGATTGAATGTGACAGTACACTGTCATAGTGAGTAAAACCAATATTTTGTATTTGCAAAACTTACAAAAACAACTGATTTTAGTAAAACTCACATTGATACAATATCCATCCATCCATCTTCCTCCGCTTATCCGAGGTCGGGTCGCGGGGGCAGCAGCCTAAGCAGGGAAGCCCAGACTTCCCTCTCCCCAGCCACTTCGTCCAGCTCCTCCCAGGGGACCCCGAGGCGTTCCCAGGCCAGCCGGGAGATATAGTCTTCCCAACGTGTCTTGGGTCTTCCCCGCGGCCTCCTACCGGTCAGACATGCCATAAACACCTCCCTAGGGAGGCGTTCGGGTGGCATCCTGACCAGATGCCCGAACCACCTCATCTGGCTCCTCTCGATGTGGAGGAGCAGCGGCTTTACTTTGAGCTCCTCCCGGATGGCAGAGCTTCTCACCCTATCTCTAATGGAGAGCCCCGCCACCCGGCGGAGGAAACTCATTTCGGCCGCTTGTACCCGTGATCTTGTCCTTTCGGTCATAACCCAAAGCTCATGACCATAGGTGAGGATGGGAACGTAGATCGACCGGTAAATTGAGAGCTTTGCCTTCCGGCTCAGCTCCTTCTTCACCACAACGGATCGATACAGCGTCCGCATTACTGAAGACGCCGCACCGATCCGCCTGTCGATCTCACGATCCACTCTTCCCCCACTCGTGAACAAGACTCCGAGGTACTTGAACTCCTCCACTTGGGGCAAAATCTCCTCCCCAACCCGGAGATGGCACTCCACCCTTTTCCGGGCGAGAACCATGGACTCGGACTTGGAGGTGCTGATTCTCATCCCAGTCGCTTCACACTCGGCTGCGAACCGATCCAGTGAGAGCTGAAGATCCTGGCCAGATGAAGCCATCAGGACCACATCATCTGCAAAAAGCAGAGACCTAATCCTGCAGCCACCAAACCATTCGAAGTGAGTCCGACTATATCTAGCCGGAACTTCTCCACCTCGCGCACTAGCTCAGGCTCCTTCCCCCCCAGCGAGGTGACGTTCCACGTCCCAAGAGCTAGCTTCTGTAGCCGAGGATCGGACCGCCAAGTGCCATGCCTTCGGCTGCCGCCCAGCTCACATTGCACCCGACCTCCATGACCCCTGCTATGGGTGGTGAGCCCATTGGAGGGGGGACCCACGTTGCCTCTTCGGGCTGTGCCCGGCCGGGCCCCATGGGGGCAGGCCCGGCCACCAGGTGCTCGCCATCGTGCCCCACCTCCGGGCCTGGCTCCAGAGGGGGTCCCGGTGACCCGCGTCCGGGCGAGGGAAATCTGGGTCCTTGTTTTTTTATATTTCATGGAGGTCTTCGAGCTGCTCTTTGTCTGATCCCTCACCTAGGACCAGTTTGTCTTGGGAGACCCTACCAGGGGGCATAAAGCCCCCGGACAACATAGCTCCTAGGATCATTGGGACACGCAAACTCCTCTACCACGTTAAGGTGGCAGCTCAGAGAGGAGTGATACAATATTACAGGCATTTTTTAATGGATGTCCATCCATCCATCCATTTTCTACCGCTTATTCCCTTCGGGGTCGCGGGGGGCGCTGGAGCCTATGTCAGCTACAATCGAGCGGAAGGCGGGGTACACCCTGGAAATGTCGCCACCTCATCATATTAAGTAAAAAAAACCAAATTGGTTCTTTACAAACCTTACAAAATATGTTTTTCCAGTAATCTCACAAAGATACATTTCTCCAGGCATTATAGCCATTTTGCATGTGTGGTTTGGTAGTTATGTTTAAATAACTGTCAAATTGAATGTGACAGTATACTATCATGGTGAGTAAAACCAATATTTTGTAATTGCAAACCTTACTACAACAATTGATTTTCGTAAAACTCGCATGGATAAAAAATTACAGGCATTTTTAAACATAATGCATGTTCTGTTTTGGAGTTATGTTTATATATGTTTTACATTTAGTATTAGAGTTATACTGTCATATTGAGTAAAAAAAACTAACTTGTGTCTTTATAAACCTTAAAAAAAAATGTTTTCCAGTAAAACTCACAAAGATACATTTCTCCAGGCATGATTAGCCATTAACCATGTTTGGTTTAGAGTTATGTTTAAATAACTGTCATATTGCGTGTGGCACTGTCATTATGAGTAAAACCTATTTTTTGTATTTGTAAAATTACCAAAATAACTTGCTCTGATAAAACTCACATGGATAAAATATTACAGGATTTTTTTTAGACATAAAGCATGTTTCCATCATATTGAGTAAAAAAAACTAACTTGTGTCCATACAAACTTTACAAAATATTTTTTTTCCAGTAAAACTCACAAAAATACATTTCTCCAGTTAATATTAGCCACTTTGCATCCGTGGTTTAGAATTTGTGTTTAAATAACAGTCAGATTGAATGTGACAGTATACTGTCATAGTGAGTAAAACCTAATTTTTGTATTTGTAAACCTTAACAAAATACCTGATTCTAGTAAAACTCACATAGATTCAATATAACAGGCATTTTTAGACGGATTGCATGTTTGGTATTGGAGTTATGTTTATATAACTTTTACATTTATTATGACAGTTATACAAACATATTGAATAAAAAAAACTATTTTGTGTCTTATCAAACCTTACAAAATATTTTTTTTTCCTGTAAAACTCACAAAGATACATTTCTCCAGGCATTATTAGCCATTTTGCATTTGTGGTTTAGGAGTTATGTTACATAACCGTCATATTGAGGGTGGCAGTTATACTGTCATTATGAGTAAAACCTAATTTTTGTATTTATAAACCTTACCAAAATTCCTGATTCTGGTAAAACTCACATAGATACAATATTACAGGCATTTTTAGACATAATGCATGTTTGGTTTTGGAGTTATGTTTATATACATTTTTCCAGGCATTATTAGCTATTTATCATGTTTGGTTTAGGAGTTATGTTTAAATAACTGTCATATCAAATAATGCAGTTATACTGTCATTATGAGTAAAACCCAAGTTTTGTATTTGTAAACCTTACCAAAATACCTGATTCTGGTAAAACTCATATAGATTCAATATTACAGGCAGTTTAAGACGGATTGCAAGTTTGGTTTAGGAGTTTGGTTTTGGAATGATGTTTATATTACTTTTATATTTATCCATCCATCCATCCATCTTCTTCCGCTTATCCGAGGTCGGGTCGCGGGGGCAGCAGCCTAAGCAGGGAAGCCCAGACTTCCCTCTCCCCAGCCACTTCGTCCAGCTCTTCCTGTGGGACCCCGAGGCGTTCCCAGGCCAGCCGGGAGACATAGTCTTCCCAACGTGTCCTGGGTCTTCCCCGTGGCCTCCTACCGGTCGGACGTGCCCTAAACACCTCCCTAGGGAGGCGTTCGGGTGGCATCCTGACCAGATGCCCGAACCACCTCATCTGGCTCCTCTCGATGTGGAGGAGCAGCGGCTTTACTTTGAGCTCTCCCCGGATGGCAGAGCTTCTCACACCCTATCTCTAATGGAGAGCCCCGCCACCCGGCGGAGGAAACTCATTTCGGCCGCTTGTACCCGTGATCTTGTCCTTTCGGTCATAACCCAAAGCTCATGACCGGGTTAGCGAGAACCATGCACTGGGACTTGGAGGTCCGAGTCCATGGTCCATCCCAGTCGCTTCACACTCGGCTGCGAACCGATCCAGTGAGAGCTGAAGATCCTGGCCAGATGAAGCCAACAGGACCACATCATCTGCATAAAGCAGAGACCTAATCCTGCAGCCACCAAACCAGATCCCCTCAACGCCTTGACTGCGCCTATAAATTCTGTCCATAAAAGTTATGAACAGAATCGGTGACAAAGGGCAGCCTTGGCGGAGTCCAACCCTCACTGGAAACGTGTCCGACTTACTGCCGGCAATGCGGACCAAGCTCTGGCACTGAGCATACAGAGAGCGTACTGCCACAATCAGACAGTCCGATACCCCATACTCTCTGAGCACTCCCCACAGGACTTCCCGAGGGACACGGTCGAATGCCTTCTCCAAGTCCACAAAACACATGTAGACTGGTTGGGCAAACTCCCATGTACCCTCAAGGACCCTGCCGAGAGTATAGAGCTGGTCCACAGTTCCACGACCAGGACGAAAACCACACTGTTCCTCCTGAATCCGAGGTTCGACTATCCGGCGTAGCCTCCTCTCCAGTACACCTGAATAGACCTTACCGGGAAGGCTGAGGAGTGTGATCCCACGATAGTTAGAGCACACCCTCCGGTTCCCCTTCTTAAAGACAGGAACCACCACCCCGGTCTGCCAATCCAGAGGTACTGCCCCCGATGTCCACGCGATGCTGCAGAGTCTTGTCAACCAAGACAGCCCCACAGCATCCAGAGCCTTAAGGAACTCCGGGCGGATCTCATCTAGCCCTGGGGCCTTGCCACCGAGGAGCAACCTCAGCCCCAGAAATAGGAGAGCCCACCACAGACTCCCCAGGCACTGCTTCTGAGCACGCTGTGAGTAAACGTTGAGAACTCAGTTAACACGCCTCGTCTGCATTATTTATAATTAGACAGACAACACACTTAATAGGAGCCATTTTGGGGTCTTTACATAAACACACAAATGGAAATGAAACGCCACATATCCCAGCATGCACCGCGCGCTTCTTCTACGGGGAAAAAAGATGGCGGCTGTTTACCGTAGTTGCGAGACCTAAACTTTATGAAAATTAATATTAATATTAACCCATATATAAGGCGCACCGGATTATAAGGCGCACTGTCAGCTTTTGAGAAAATTTGTGGTTTTTAGGTGCGCCTTATAGTGCGGAAAATACGGTACTTTTTTTTTTTTCCAGCAAAACTCACAAAGATACATTTCTCCAGGTATACTTAGCCATTTATCATGTTTGGTTTAGGAGTTATGTTTAAATAACTGTCATATTGAGTGTGGCAGTTATACTGTCATTATGAGTAAAACCTAGATTTTGTATTTGTAAACCTTATTAAAATACCTGATTCTGGTAAAAATCACATAGATACAATATTACAGGCATTTTTAGACATAATGCATGTTTGGTTTTGGAGTTATGTTCATATAAAATTTACATTTATTATGACAGTTATACACATATTGACTAAAAAAAACTAACTTGTGTCTTAACAAACCTTACAAAATATTTTTATTTTCCAGTTAAACTCACAAAGATACCTTTCTCCAGGCAGAATTAGCCATTTAGCATGTTTAAATTAGGACTTATGTTTAAATAACTGTAATTTTGAACGTGGCAGTTATACTGTCATTATGAGTAAAACCTACTTTTTGTATTTGTAAACCTTACCAAAATACCTGATTCTGGTCAAACTCACATAGATTTAATATTGCAGGCATTTTTAGACATAATGCATGTTTGGTTTTGGCGTTATGTTTATATAACTGTCATTTTGAATGTGGCAGTTATACTGTCATTATGAGTAAAAAAACTAACTTCTGTCTTTACAAACCTTACAAAAAAATTGTTTTCCAGTTAACCTCACAAAGATCCATTTCCCCAGGCTTTATTAGCCATTTAACATGTTTGGCTTAGGAGTTATGTTTGAATAACTGTTATATTGAGTGTGGCAGTTATACTGTCATTATGAGTAAAACATATTTTTTGTATTTGTAAACCTTACCAAAAAACCTGATTCTGGTAAAACCCACATCGATACAATATTACAGGAATTTTTAGACATAAAATATGTTTGGTTTTGGAGTTATGTTTATATAACTTTCATATTTAGTATGACAGTTATACCATCATATTGAGTAATAAAACACTAATTTGTATCTTTACAAACCTTACAAAATATTGTTTTCCGGGAAAATTCGCAAATATACATTTCTCTAGGCATTATTAGTCATTTTGCATTTGTGTTTTAGGAGTTATGTTTAAATAAGTGTCATATTAAGTAAAAAAAAACTAACTTGTGTCTTTACAAACCTTATAAAAAAAAAATTTTTCCAGGAAAACTCACAAAGATACATTTCTCCAGGCATTATTAGCCATTTTGTATTTGTGGTTTAGGAGTTATGTTTAAATAACTTTCAGATTGAATGTGACAGTATACTGTCATTCTGAGTAAAACCTAATTTTTGTATTTGTAAACCTTACCAAAAATACCTGATTCTGGTAAAAATAACATAGATACAATATTGCAGGCATTTTTAGACATAATGCATGTTTGGTTTTGGAGTTATGTTTATACAACTTTCATATTTAGTATGACAGTATACCATCATATTGAGTAAAAAAAAAAAAAACTTGTGTCCTTATAAACCTTACAATTTTTTCCCCCCAAAACTCACAAAGAATACTGTCACTATGAGTAAAACCTAATATTTTGATTTGTAAACCTTACCAAAATACGTGATTCTGATAAAACTTACATATAATAAATATTACAGACATTTTTAGACGGATTGCATGTTTGGTTTTGGAGTTATGTTTATAAAACTTTCATATATAGTATGACAGCTATACTGTAAAATTAAGTAAAATAAACTAACGTGTGTCTTTACAAACCTTACAAAATTTTTTGTTCCAATAAAATTCACAAAGATACATTCCTCCAGGAATTATTAGCCATTTTGTCAGATTGATTGTGACAGTATACTCTCATTATGAGAAAAACTAATATTTTGTATTTGTAAACCTTACAAAAACAACTGATTCTAGTAAAAATCACGTAGATACAAAATTATAGGAATTTTTAGACATAATGCATGTTTGGTTTTGGAGTTTTGTTTAAATAATTGTCATATTGAATGTGGCAGATACTGTCATTATGAGTAAAACCTAATGTTTGTATTTGTCAACCTTACCAAAATACCTGATTCTGGTAAGACTCAATATTACAGGCATTTTTAGACAAAATGCATTTTGGTTTTGGAGTTATGTTTATAAAACTTTCATATTTAGTATGACAGTTATACCATCGTATTAAATAAATAAAAAATAACTTGTGTCTTTATAACCTTACACATTATTTTTTTCCAGTAAAACTCACAAAGATACATTTCTCCAGGCATTATTAGTCATTTATCATGTTTGGTTTAGGAGTCATGTTTAAATAACTGTCATATTAAATGTTGCAGTTATACTGTCATTATGAGTAAAACCCAAGTTTTGTATTTGTAAACCTTACCAAAATACCTGATTCTGGCAAAACTCACATAGATTCAATATTACAGGCAGTTTAAGACGGACTGCAAGTTTGGTTTAGGAGTTTGGTCTTGGAATTATGTTTATCTAACTTTCATATTTAGTATGACAGTTATATATTGAGTAAAAAAAACAACTAACTTTTGTCTTTACAAACCTTACAAAATATTTTTTTTCTAGTAAAACTCACAAAGATTCATTTCTCCAGGCATTATTAGCCATTTAGCATATTTGGTTTAGGAGTTATGTTTAAATAACTGTTATTTTGAATATGGCAGTTATACTGTCATTATGAGTAAAACCCAATTTTTGTATTTGTAAACCTTACCAAAATAACGGATTCTGGTAAAACTCACATATATTTAATATTACAGGCATTTTTAGACGGATTGCAAGTTTGGTTTTGGTGTTATATTTATTCAACTTTCATATTTAGTATGACAGTATACTATTTTTTCCTGTAAAACTTACAAAGATACATTTCTCTAGGCATTATTTGACATTTTGCTTGCATGGTTTAGGAGTTATGTTTAAATAACAGTCAGATTGAATGTGACAGTATACTGTCATAGTAGTTTTTTACTCAATATGCCAGTAA
Organism: Nerophis lumbriciformis; assembly: GCF_033978685.3. Taxonomy (NCBI): domain Eukaryota; kingdom Metazoa; phylum Chordata; class Actinopteri; order Syngnathiformes; family Syngnathidae; genus Nerophis; species Nerophis lumbriciformis. The sequence goes on along the minus strand of NC_084570.2, from coordinate 23,219,937 downwards.
TGTTCTTAAAATCCTGAGATAATGCAAAAAAAGCAATAAAAATGTTTTTCAACATAATTCCTACACCAAACATGCAACATGTCTAATAATGCCTGGACATGTATCTTTGTTAGTTTTACTAGAAAATTTATCTTTTGTAAGTTTTGCAACGACGCAAGTAAGTTTTTTTAATTCAATATAACAGTATAACTGTCAAACTAAATGTATAATTTATATAAACATAACTCCAAAACTGAACATGCATTATGTCTAAAAATGCCTAAAATATTGTATCTATGTGAGTTTTACCAGAATAAGGTAATTTTGTAAGGTTTACAAATACAAAAATTGGTTTTTTTCTCATAATGACAGTAGAACTGCTATATTCAATTTGACAGTTATTTAATTATAACTTCCTAACCACACATGCAAATAGGCTAATAAAGCCTAAAACAATGCATCCTTGTGAGTTTTACTCGCAACATATGCTATTTTAAGGCTTGCAAACACAAAAAGTAGTTTTTTACTGATTATGACAGTAATGTTCTTAAAATCCTGAGATAATGCGAAATAAGCAATAAAAATGTTTTTCATCATAATTCCTACACCAAACATGCAACATGTCTAATAATGCATGGATACATGTATCTTTGTTAGTTATACTAGAAAAATTATCTTTTGTAAGTTTTACAAAGACTCAAGTTAGTTTTTTTAATCCAATATGACAGTATAACTGTCATACCAAATATGAAAGTTATATAAACATAACTCCAAAACTGAACATGCATTATGTCTAAAAATGCCTAAAATATTGTATCTATGTGAGTTTTACAAGAATCAGTTATTTTGGTAAGGTGTACAATTACATAAATTAGGGGTTTACTCATAATGACAGTAAACTGCTACATTCAATTTGACTGTTATTTAAACATAACTCCCTAACCACACATGCAAAATAGGTTAATAAAGCCTAAAACAATGCATCCTTGTGAGTTTTACTCGAAACATATGCTATTTTAGGCTTGCAAACACAAAAAGTAGTTTTTTACTCATTTTGACAGTAATGTTCTTAAAATCCTGAGATAATGCAAAATAAGCAATAAAAATGTTTTTCAACATAATTCCTACACCAAACATGCAACATGTCTAATAATGCCTGAAGACATGTATCTGTGTTAGTTTTACTAGAAAAACGATCTTTTATAAGTTTTGCAAAGAGGCAAATAAGTTTTTTTAATTCAATATGACAGTATAACTGTCATACCAAATATGAAAGTTATATAAACAAAACTCCAAACCTAAACATGCATTATGTCTAAAATTGCCTGTAATATTGTATATATGTGAGTTTCACCAGAATCAGGTAATTTGGTAAGGTTTACAAATACAAAAATTTTTTTTTTTTCATAATGACAGTATATCTGCTACATTCAATTTGACTGTTATTTAAACATAACTTCCTAATCACACATGCAAATAGGTTAATAAAGCCTAAAACAATGCATCCTTGTGGGTTTTACTCGAAACATGTGCTATTTTAAGGCTTGCAAACACAAAAAGTAGTTTTTTACTCATTATGACAGTAATGTTCTTAAAATCCTGAGATAATGCGAAATAAGCAATAAAAATGTTTTTCAACATAATTCCTACACCAAACATGCAACATGTCTGATAATGCGTGAAGATATGTATCTTTGTTAGTTTTACTAGAAAAATTATATTTTGTAAGTTTTGCAAAGAGGCAAGTTAGTTTTTTTAATGCAATATGACAGTATAACTGTCATACCAAATATGAAATATATATAAACATAACTCCAAAATTGAACATGCATTATGTCTAAAAATGCCTAAAATATTGTATCTATGTGAGTTTTACCAGAGTCAGGTAATTTGGTAAGGTTTACAAATACAAAAATTGTTTTTTTTTCATAATGACAGTATAACTGCTACATTCAATTTGACTGTTATTTAAACATAACTTCCTAATCACACATGCAAATAGGTTAATAAAGCCTAAAACAATGCATCCTTGTGAGTTTTACTCGAAACATATGCTATTTTAAGGCTTGCAAACACAAAAAGGATTTTTTTACTCATTTTGACAGTAATGTTCTTAAAATCCTGAGATAATGCAAAATAAGCAAAAAAAATGTTTTTCAACATAATTCCTACACCAAACATGCAACATGTCTAATAATGCCTGAAGACGTGTATCTTTGTTAGTTTTACTAGAAAAATTATCTTTTGTAAGTTTTGCAAAGAGGCAAGTTAGTTTTTTTAATTCAATATGACAGTCTAACTGTCATACCAAATATGAAAGTTATATAATTGGGACGGCGTGGCGCAGTGGAAGAATGGCTGTGCGCGACCCGAGGGCCCCTTTGTTCAATCCCCACCTAGTACCAACCTCGTCATGTCCGTTGTGTTCTGAGCAAGACACTTCACCCTTCCTCCTGATGGGTGCTGGTTAGCGCCTTGCATGGCAGCTCCCTCCATCAGTGTGTGAATGTGTGTGTGAATAGGTAAATATGGAAGTAGTGTCAAAGCGCTTTGAGTACCTTGAAGGCAGAAAAGCGCTATACAAGTACAACCCATTTATCATTATTTATTTATAAACATAACTCCAAAACTGAACATGCATTATGTCTAAAATTGCCTGTAATATTGTATCTATGTGAGTTTCACCAGAATCAGGTAATTTGGTAAGGTTTACAAATACAAAATTTTTTTTTTTTCATAATGACAGTATAACTGCTACATTCAATTTGACTGTTATTTAAACATAACTTCCTAATCACACATGCAAATAGGTTAATAAAGCCTAAAACAATGCATCCTTGTGGGTTTTACTCGAAACATATGCTATTTAAGGCTTGCAAACACAAAAAGTAGTTTTTTAATCATTTTGACAGTAATCTTCTTCAAATCCTGAGATAATGCGAAATAAGCAATAAAAATGTTTTTCATCATAATTCCTACACCAAACATGCAACATGTCTATTAATGCATGGATACATGTATCTTTGTTAGTTATACTAGAAAAATTATCTTTTGTAAGTTTTACAAAGACTCAAGTTAGTTTTTTTAATCCAATATGACAGTATAACTGTCATACCAAATATGAAAGTTATATAAACATAACTCCAAAACTGAACATGCATTATGTCTAAAAATGCCTAAAATATTGTATCTATGTGAGTTTTACAAGAATCAGTTATTTTGGTAAGGTGTACAATTACATAAATTAGGGGTTTACTCATAATGACAGTTAACTGCTACATTCAATTTGACTGTTATTTAAACATAACTCCCTAACCACACATGCAAAATAGGTTAATAAAGCCTAAAACAATGCATCCTTGTGAGTTTTACTCGAAACATATGCTATTTTAGGCTTGCAAACACAAAAAGTAGTTTTTTACTCATTTTGACAGTAATGTTCTTAAAATCCTGAGATAATGCAAAATAAGCAATAAAAATGTTTTTCAACATAATTCCTACACCAAACATGCAACATGTCTAATAATGCCTGAAGACATGTATCTGTGTTAGTTTTACTAGAAAAACGATCTTTTATAAGTTTTGCAAAGAGGCAAAGAAGTTTTTTTAATTCAATATGACAGTATAACTGTCATACCAAATATGAAAGTTATATAAACAAAACTCCAAACCTAAACAGGCATTATGTCTAAAATTGCCTGTAATATTGTATATATGTGAGTTTCACCAGAATCAGGTAATTTGGTAAGGTTTACAAATACAAAAATTTTTTTTTTTTCATAATGACAGTATAACTGCTACATTCAATTTGACTGTTATTTAAACATAACTTCCTAATCACACATGCAAATAGGTTAATAAAGCCTAAAACAATGCATCCTTGTGGGTTTTACTCGAAACATGTGCTATTTTAAGGCTTGCAAACACAAAAAGTAGTTTTTTACTCATTATGACAGTAATGTTCTTAAAATCCTGAGATAATGCGAAATAAGCAATAAAAATGTTTTTCAACATAATTCCTACACCAAACATGCAACATGTCTGATAATGCGTGAAGATATGTATCTTTGTTAGTTTTACTAGAAAAATTATATTTTGTAAGTTTTGCAAAGAGGCAAGTTAGTTTTTTTAATGCAATATGACAGTATAACTGTCATACCAAATATGAAATATATATAAACATAACTCCAAAATTGAACATGCATTATGTCTAAAAATGCCTAAAATATTGTATCTATGTGAGTTTTACCAGAATCAGGTAATTTGGTAAGGTTTACAAATACAAAAATTGTTTTTTTTTCATAATGACAGTATAACTGCTACATTCAATTTGACTGTTATTTAAACATAACTTCCTAATCACACATGCAAATAGGTTAATAAAGCCTAAAACAATGCATCCTTGTGAGTTTTACTCGAAACATTTGCTACTTTAAGGCTTGCAAACACAAAAAGTAGTTTTTTACTCATTATGACAGAAAAGTTCTTCAAATCCTGAGATAATGCGAAATAAGCAATAAAAATGTTTTTCAACATAATTCCTACACCAAACATGCAAAATGTCTAATAATGCCTGAAGACATGTATCTTTGTTAGTTTTACTAGAAAAAATATATTTTGTAAGTTTTGCAAAGAGGCAAGTTAGTTTTTTTAATGCAATATGACAGTATAACTGTCATACCAAATATGAAATATATATAAACATAACTCCAAAATTGAACATGCATTATGTCTAAAAATGCCTAAAATATTGTATCTATGTGAGTTTTACCAGAATCAGGTAATTTGGTAAGGTTTACAAATACAAAAATTGTTTTTTTTTCATAATGACAGTATAACTGCTACATTCAATTTGACTGTTATTTAAACATAACTTCCTAATCACACATGCAAATAGGTTAATAAAGCCTAAAACATTGCATCCTTGTGAGTTTTACTCGAAACATATGCTATTTTAAGGCTTGCAAACACAAAAAGTAGTTTTTTACTCATTATGACAGTAATGTTCTTAAAATCCTGAGATAATGCGAAATAAGCAATAAAAATGTTTTTCAACATAATTCCTACACCAAACATGCAACATGTCTGATAATGCGTGAAGATATGTATCTTTGTTAGTTTTACTAGAAAAATTATAATTTGTAAGTTTTGCAAAGAGGCAAATAAGTTTTTTTAATTCAATATGACTTACCAAATATGAAAGTTATATAAACATAACTCCAAAACTGAACATGCATTATGTCTAAAAATGCCTAAAATATTGTATCAATGTGAGTTTTACAAGAATCAGTTATTTTGGTGAGGTGTACAATTACATAAATTAGGGGTTTACTCATAATGACAGTTAACTGCTACATTCAATTTGACTGTTATTTAAACATAACTCCCTAACCACACATGCAAAATAGGTTATTAAAGCCTAAAACAATGCATCCTTGTGAGTTTTACTCGAAACATATGCTATTTTAGGCTTGCAAACACAAAAAGTAGTTTTTTACTCATTTTGACAGTAATGTTCTTAAAATCCTGAGATAATGCAAAATAAGCAATAAAAATGTTTTTCAACATAATTCCTACACCAAACATGCAACATGTCTAATAATGCCTGAAGACATGTATCTTTGTTAGTTTTACTAGAAAAATGATCTTTTATAAGTTTTGCAAAGAGGCAAATAAGTTTTTTTAATTCAATATGACAGTATAACTGTCATACCAAATATGAAAGTTATATAAACAAAACTCCAAACCTAAACATGCATTATGTCTAAAATTGCCTGTAATATTGTATATATGTGAGTTTCACCAGAATCAGGTAATTTGGTAAGGTTTACAAATACAAAAATTGTTTTTTTTTCATAATGACAGTATAACTGCTACATTCAATTTGACTGTTATTTAAACATAACTTCCTAACCACACATGCAAATAGGTTAATAAAGCCTAAAACAATGCATCCTTTTGGGTTTTACTCGAAACATGTGCTATTTTAAGGCTTGCAAACACAAAAAGGAGTTTTTTACTCATTATGACAGTAATGTTCTTAAAATCCTGAGATAATGCGAAATAAGCAATAAAAATGTTTTTCAACATAATTCCTACACCAAACATGCAACATGTCTGATAATGCGTGAAGATATGTATCTTTGTTAGTTTTACTAGAAAAATTATATTTTGTAAGTTTTGCAAAGAGGCAAGTTAGTTTTTTTAATGCAATATGACAGTATAACTGTCATACCAAATATGAAATATATATAAACATAACTCCAAAATTGAACATGCATTATGTCTAAAAATGCCTAAAATATTGTATCTATGTGAGTTTTACCAGAATCAGGTAATTTGGTAAGGTTTACAAATACAAAAAATGTTTTTTTTTCATAATGACAGTATAACTGCTACATTCAATTTGACTGTTATTTAAACATAACTTCCTAATCACACATGAAAATAGGTTAATAAAGCTTAAAACAATGCATCCTTGTGAGTTTTACTCGAAACATTTGCTATTTTAAGGCTTGCAAACACAAAAAGTAGTTTTTTACTCATTATGACAGAAAAGTTTTTAAAATCCTGAGATAATGCGAAATAAGCAATAAAAATGTCTTTCAACATAATTCCTACACCAAACATTCAACATGTCTAATAATGCCTGAAGACATGTATCTTTGTTAGTTTTACTAGAAAAAATATATTTTGTAAGTTTTGCAAAGAGGCAAGTTAGTTTTTTTCATTCAATATGACAGTATAACTGTCATACCAAATATGAAATATATATAAACATAACTCCAAAATTGAACATGCAATATGTCTAAAAATGCCTAAAATATTGTATCTATGTGAGTTTAACCAGAATCAGGTAATTTGGCAAGGTTTACAACTACAAAAATTGTTTTTTTTTCATAATGACAGTATAACTGCTACATTCAATTTGACTGTTATTTAAACATAACTTCCTAATCACACATGAAAATAGGTTAATAAAGCTTAAAACAATGCATCCTTGTGAGTTTTACTCGAAACATTTGCTATTTTAAGGCTTGCAAACACAAAAAGTAGTTTTTTACTCATTATGACAGAAAAGTTTTTAAAATCCTGAGATAATGCGAAATAAGCAATAAAAATGTCTTTCAACATAATTCCTACACCAAACATGCAACATGTCTAATAATGCCTGAAGACATGTATCTTTGTTAGTTTTACTAGAAAAAATATATTTTGTAAGTTTTGCAAAGAGGCAAGTTAATTTTTTTCATTCAATATGACAGTATAACTGTCATACCAAATATGAAATATATATAAACATAACTCCAAAATTGAACATGCAATATGTCTAAAAATGCCTAAAATATTGTATCTATGTGAGTTTAACCAGAATCAGGTAATTTGGCAAGGTTTACAACTACAAAAATTGTTTTTTTTTCATAATGACAGTATAACTGCTACATTCAATTTGACTGTTATTTAAACATAACTTCCTAATCACACATGCAAATAGGTTAATAAAGCCTAAAACAATGCATCCTTGTGAGTTTTACTCGAAACATATGCTATTTTAAGGCTTGCAAACACAAAAAGTAGTTTTTTACTCATTATGACAGTAATGTTCTTAAAATCCTGAGATAATGCGAAATAAGCAATAAAAATGTTTTTCAACATAATTCCAACACCAAACATGCAACATGTCTGATAATGCGTGAAGATATGTATCTTTGTTAGTTTTACTAGAAAAATTATAATTTGTAAGTTTTGCAAAGGCAAATAAGTTTTTTTAATTCAATATGACATACCAAATATGAAAGTTATATAAACATAACTCCAAAACTGAACATGCATTATGTCTAAAAATGCCTAAAATATTGTATCTATGTGAGTTTTACAAGAATCAGTTATTTTGGTAAGGTGTACAATTACATAAATTAGGGGTTTACTCATAATGACAGTTAACTGCTACATTCAATTTGACTGTTATTTAAACATAACTCCCTAACCACACATGCAAAATAGGTTAATAAAGTCTAAAACAATGCATCCTTGTGGGTTTTACTCGAAACATGTGCTATTTTAAGGCTTGCAAACGCAAAAAGAAGTTTTTTACTCATTATGACAGTAATGTTCTTAAAATCCTGAGATAATGCGAAATAAGCAATAAAAATGTTTTTCAACATAATTCCTACACCAAACATGCAACATGTCTGATAATGCGTGAAGATATGTATCTTTGTTAGTTTTACTAGAAAAATTATATTTTGTAAGTTTTGCAAAGAGGCAAGTTAGTTTTTTTAATGCAATATGACAGTATAACTGTCATACCAAATATGAAATATATATAAACATAACTCCAAAATTGAACATGCAAATAGGTTAATAAAGCCTAAAACAATGCATCCTTGTGGGTTTTACTCGAAACATGTGCTATTTTAAGGCTTGCAAACACAAAAAGTAGTTTTTTACTCATTATGACAGTAATGTTCTTAAAATCCTGAGATAATGCGAAATAAGCAATAAAAATGTTTTTCAACATAATTCCTACACCAAACATGCAACATGTCTGATAATGCGTGAAGATATGTATCTTTGTTAGTTTTACTAGAAAAATTATATTTTGTAAGTTTTGCAAAGAGGCAAGTTAGTTTTTTTAATGCAATATGACAGTATAACTGTCATACCAAATATGAAATATATATAAACATAACTCCAAAATTGAACATGCATTATGTCTAAAAATGCCTAAAATATTGTATCTATGTGAGTTTTACCAGAATCAGGTAATTTGGTAAGGTTTACAAATACAAAAATTGTTTTTTTTTCATAATGACAGTAATACTGCTACATTCAATTTGACTGTTATTTAAACATAACTTCCTAATCACACATGCAAATAGGTTAATAAAGCCTAAAACAATGCATCCTTGTGAGTTTTACTCGAAACATTTGCTATTTTAAGGCTTGCAAACACAAAAAGTAGTTTTTTACTCATTATGACAGAAAAGTTCTTAAAATCCTGAGATAATGCGAAATAAGCAATTAAAATGTTTTTCAACATAATTCCTACACCAAACATGCAACATGTCTAATAATGCCTGAAGAAATGTATCTTTGTTAGTTTTACTAGAAAAAATATATTTTGTAAGTTTTGCAAAGAGGCAAGTTAGTTTTTTTAATTCAATATGACAGTATAACTGTCATACCAAATATGAAATATATATAAACATAACTCCAAAATTGAACATGCAATATGTTTAAAAATGCCTAAAATATTGTATCTATGTGAGTTTTACCAGAATCAGGTAATTTGGTAAGGTTTACAAATACAAAAATTGTTTTTTTTTCATAATGACAGTATAACTGCTACCTTCAATTTGACTGTTGTTTAAACATAACTTCCTAATCACACATGCAAATAGGTTAATAAAGCCTAAAACAATGCATCCTTGTGAGTTTTACTCGAAACATATGCTATTTTAAGGCTTGCAAACACAAAAAGTAGTTTTTTACTCATTATGACAGTAATGTTCTTAAAATCCTGAGATAATGCGAAATAAGCAATACAAATGTTTTTCAACATAATTCCTACACCAAACATGCAACATGTCTGATAATGCGTGAAGATATGTATCTTTGTTAGTTTTACTAGAAAAAATATATTTTGTAAGTTTTGCAAGAGGCAAGTTAGTTTTTTAAATGCAATATGACAGTATAACTGTCATACAAAATATGAAAGTTATATAAACATAACTCCAAAACTAAACATGGATTATGTCTAAAAATGCCTAAAATATTGTATCTCTGAGAGTTTTACAAGAATCAGTTAATTTGGTAAGGTGTACAATTACATAAATTAGGGGTTTACTCATAATGACAGTTAACTGCTACATTCAATTTGACTGTTATTTAAGCTTAACTCCCTAACCACACATGCAAATAGGTTAAAAAAAAGCCTGAAACAATGCATCCTTGTGAGTTTTACTCGAAACATATGCTATTTTAAGGCTTGCAAACACAAAAAGTAGTTTTTTACTCATTATGACAGTAATAAATGGCTAATTATGCCTGGAGAAATGTATCTTTGTGAGTTTTACTGGGAAAACATTTTTTTGTAAGGTTTATGAAGACACATGTTATTCTTTTTTTACTCAATATGATAGTATAACTGTCATACTAAATATAAAAGTTGTATAAACATAACTCCAAAACCAAACATGCATAATGTCTAAAAATGCCTGCAATATTGTATTTATGTGATTTTTACCAGAATCAGGTATTTTTGGTAAGGTTTACGAATACAAAAATTAGGTTTTACTCACTATGACAGTATACTGTCACATTCAATCTGACAGTTATTTAAATATATTGTAACTCCTAAACCACAATTACAAAATGGCTAATAATGCCAGGAAAAATGTATCTTTGTGAGTTTTCCTGGAAAACGTTTTTTTTTATAAGGTTTGTAAAGAAACAAGTTAGTTTTTTCACTTAATATGACAGTATAACTGTCATACTAAATATGAAAGTTAAATAAACATTACTCCAAAACCAAACTTGCAATACGTCTACAAATGCCTGTAATATTGAATCTATGTGAGTTTGACCAGAATCAGGTATTTTTTTGTAAGGTTTACGAATACAAAAATTGGGTTTTACTCATAATGACAGTATAACTGCCATATTCAAAATAACAGTTATTTAAACATAACTCCTAAACCAAACATGCTAAATGGCTAATAATGCCTGGAGAAATGTATCTTTGTGAGTTTTACTAGAAACAAATATTTTTAAGGTTTGTAAAGAAATGTTGTTGTTTTTTTTTACTCAATATGATGGTATAACTGTCTCTCTGAGCTGCCACCTTAACGTGGTAGAGGAGTTTGCGTGTCCCAATGATCCTAGGAGCTATGTTGTCCGGGGGCTTTATGTCCCCTGGTAGGGTCTCCCAAGACAAACTGGTCCTATGAGGGATCAGACAAAGAGCAGCTCGAAGACCTCCATGAATAATAAAAAACAAGGACCCAGATTTCCCTCGCCCGGACGCGGGTCACCGGGACCCCCTCTGGAGCCAGGCCCGGAGGTGGGGCACGATGGCGAGCGCCTGACATGGGGCCCGGCCGGGCACAGCCCGAAGAGGCAACGTGGGTCCCCCCTCCAATGGGCTCACCATCCATAGCAGGGGTCATAGAGGTCGGGTGCGATGTGAGCTGGGCGGCAGCCGAAGGCAGGGCACTTGGCGGTCCGATCCTCGGCTACAGAAGCTAGCTCTTGGGACGTGGAACGTCACCTCGCTGGGGGGGAAGGAGCCTGAGCTAGTGCGCGAAGTGGAGAAGTTCCGGTTAGATATAGTCGGACTCACTTCGACGCACAGCAAGAGCTCTGGAACCAGTTCTCTCGAGAGGGGCTGGACTCTCTTCCACTCTGGTGTTGCCGGCAGTGAAAGGCGACGGGCTGGGGTGGCAATTCTTGTTTCCCCCCGGCTCAGAGCCTGTACGTTGGAGTTCAACCCGGTGGACGAGAGGGTAGCTTCCCTCCGCCTTCGGGTGGGGGAACGGGTCCTGACTGTGGTTTGCGCTTACGCGCCAAACCGCAGCTCAGAGTACCCACCCTTTTTGGATTCACTCGAGGGAGTACTTGAGAGTGCTCCCCCGGGTGATTCCCTCATGCTACTGGGGGACTTCAATGCTCATGTTGGCAACGACAGTGAAACCTGGAGAGGCGTGATTGGGAAGAATGGCTGCCCGGATCTGAACCCGAGCGGTGTTTTGTTATTGGACTTTTGTGCCCGTCACAGATTTTCCATAACGAACACCATGTTCAAACATAAGGGTGTCCATATGTGCACTTGGCACCAGGACACCCTAGGCCGCAGTTCCATGATCGACTTTGTAGTTGTGTCATCGGATTTGCGGCCTCATGTTTTGGATACTCGGGTGAAGAGAGGGGCGGAGCTTTCTACCGATCACCACCTGTTGGTGAGTTGGCTGCGATGGTGAGGGAGGATGCCGGACAGACCTGGCAGGCCCAAACGCATTGTGAGGGTTTGCTGGGAACGTCTGGCAGAGTCTCCTGTCAGAGAGAGTTTCAATTCCCATCTCCGGAAGAACTTTGAACATGTCACGAGGGAGGTGCTGGACATTGAGTCCGAATGGACCATGTTCCGCGCCTCTATTGTCGAGGCGGCTGATTGGAGCTGTGGCCGCAAGGTAGTTGGTGCTTGTCGTGGCGGTAATCCTAGAACCCGTTGGTGGACACCGGCGGTGAGGGATGCCGTCAAGCTGAAGAAGGAGTCCTATCGGGTTCTTTTGGCTCATAGGACTCCTGAGGCAGCGGACAGGTACCGACAGGTGTGCGGCTTCAGCGGTCGCAGAGGCAAAAACTCGGACATGGGAGGAGTTCGGGGAAGCGCTGGAAAATGACTTCCGGACGGCTTCGAAGCAATTCTGGACCACCAGCCGCCGCCTCAGGAAGGGGAAGCAGTGCACTATCAACACCGTGTATGGCGAGGATGTTGTTCTGCTGACCTCGACTGCGGACTGTGGATCGGTGGAGGGAATACTTCGAAGACCTCCTCAATCCCACCAACACGTCTTCTTATGAGGAAGCAGTGCCTGGGGAGTCTGTGGTGGGCTCTCCTATTTCTGGGGCTGAGGTTGCTGAGGTAGTTAAAAAGCTCCTCGGTGGCAAGGCCCCAGGGCTAGATGAGATCCGCCCGGAGTTCCTTAAGGCTCTGGATGCTGTGGGGCTGTCTTGGTTGACAAGACTCTGCAGCATCGCGTGGACATCGGGGGCAGTACCTCTGGATTGGCAGACCGGGGTGGTGGTTCCTCTCTTTAAGAAGGGGAACCGGAGGGTGTGCTCTAACTATCGTGGGATCACACTCCTCAGCCTTCCCGGTAAGGTCTATTCAGGTGTACTGGAGAGGAGGCTACGCCGGATAGTCGAACCTCGGATTCAGGAGGAACAGTGTGGTTTTCGTCCTGGTCGTGGAACTGTGGACCAGCTCTATACTCTCGGCAGGGTCCTTGAGGGTACATGGGAGTTTGCCCAACCAGTCTACATGTGTTTTGTGGACTTGGAGAAGGCATTCGACCGTGTCCCTCGGGAAGTCCTGTGGGGACTGCTCAGAGAGTATGGGGTATCGGACTGTCTGATTGTGGCAGTCCGCTCTCTGTATGCTCAGTGCCAGAGCTTGGTCCGCATTGCCGGCAGTAAGTCGGACACGTTTCCAGTGAGGGTTGGACTCCGCCAAGGCTGCCCTTTGTCACCGATTCTGTTCATAACTTTTATGGACAGAATTTATAGGCGCAGTCAAGGCGTTGAGGGGATCTGGTTTGGTGGCTGCAGGATTAGGTCTCTGCTTTATGCAGATGATGTGGTCCTGTTGGCTTCATCTGGCCAGGATCTTCAGCTCTCACTGGATCGGTTCGCAGCCGAGTGTGAAGCGACTGGGATGGACCATGGACTCGGACCTCCAAGTCCCAGTGCATGGTTCTCGCTAACCCGGTCATGAGCTTTGGGTTAAGACCGAAAGGACAAGATCACGGGTACAAGCGGCCGAAATGAGTTTCCTCCGCCGGGTGGCGGGGCTCTCCCTTAGAGATAGGGTGTGAGAAGCTCTGCCATCCGGGGAGAGCTCAAAGTAAAGCCGCAGCTCCTCCACATCGAGAGGAGCCAGATGAGGTGGTTCGGGCATCTGGTCAGGATGCCACCCGAACGCCTCCCTAGGGAGGTGTTTAGGGCACGTCCGACCGGTAGGAGGCCACGGGGAAGACCCAGGACACGTTGGGAAGACTATGTCTCCCGGCTGGCCTGGGAACGCCTCGGGGTCCCACAGGAAGAGCTGGACGAAGTGGCTGGGGAGAGGGAAGTCTGGGCTTCCCTGCTTAGGCTGCTGCCCCCGCGACCCGACCTCGGATAAGCGGAAGAAGATGGATGGATGGATGGATAAATATAAAAGTAATATAAACATCATTCCAAAACCAAACTCCTAAACCAAACTTGCAATCCGTCTTAAACTGCCTGTAATATTGAATCTATATGAGTTTTACCAGAATCAGGTATTTTGGTAAGGTTTACAAATACAAAACTTGGGTTTTACTCATAATGACAGTATAACTGCATTATTTGATATGACAGTTATTTAAACATAACTCCTAAACCAAACATGATAAATAGCTAATAATGCCTGGAAAAATGTATATAAACATAACTCCAAAACCAAACATGCATTATGTCTAAAAATGCCTGTAATATTGTATCTATGTGAGTTTTACCAGAATCAGGAATTTTGGTAAGGTTTATAAATACAAAAATTAGGTTTTACTCATAATGACAGTATAACTGCCACCCTCAATATGACGGTTATGTAACATAACTCCTAAACCACAAATGCAAAATGGCTAATAATGCCTGGAGAAATGTATCTTTGTGAGTTTTACAGGAAAAAAAATATTTTGTAAGGTTTGATAAGACACAAAATAGTTTTTTTTTATTCAATATGTTTGTATAACTGTCATAATAAATGTAAAAGTTATATAAACATAACTCCAATACCAAACATGCAATCCGTCTAAAAATGCCTGTTATATTGAATCTATGTGAGTTTTACTAGAATCAGGTATTTTGTTAAGGTTTACAAATACAAAAATTAGGTTTTACTCACTATGACAGTATACTGTCACATTCAATCTGACTGTTATTTAAACACAAATTCTAAACCACAGATGCAAAGTGGCTAATAATAACTGGAGAAATGTATTTTTGTGAGTTTTACTGGAAAAAAAATATTTTGTAAAGTTTGTATAGACACAAGTTAGTTTTTTTTACTCAATATGATGGAAACATGCTTTATGTCTAAAAAAAAATCCTGTAATATTTTATCCATGTGAGTTTTATCAGAGCAAGTTATTTTGGTAATTTTACAAATACAAAAAATAGGTTTTACTCATAATGACAGTGCCACACGCAATATGACAGTTATTTAAACATAACTCTAAACCAAACATGGTTAATGGCTAATCATGCCTGGAGAAATGTATCTTTGTGAGTTTTACTGGAAAACATTTTTTTTTAAGGTTTATAAAGACACAAGTTAGTTTTTTTTACTCAATATGACAGTATAACTCTAATACTAAATGTAAAACATATATAAACATAACTCCAAAACAGAACATGCATTATGTTTAAAAATGCCTGTAATTTTGTATCCATGCGAGTTTTACGAAAATCAATTGTTGTAGTAAGGTTTGCAATTACAAAATATTGGTTTTACTCACCATGATAGTATACTGTCACATTCAATTTGACAGTTATTTAAACATAACTACCAAACCACACATGCAAAATGGCTATAATGCCTGGAGAAATGTATCTTTGTGAGATTACTGGAAAAACATATTTTGTAAGGTTTGTAAAGAACCAATTTAGTTTTTTTTACTTAATATGATGAGGTGGCGACATTTCCAGGGTGTACCCCGCCTTCCGCTCGATTGTAGCTGACATAGGCTCCAGCGCCCCCCGCGACCCCGAAGGGAATAAGCGGTAGAAAATGGATGGATGGATGGACATCCATTAAAAAATGCCTGTAATATTGTATCACTCCTCTCTGAGCTGCCACCTTAACGTGGTAGAGGAGTTTGCGTGTCCCAATGATCCTAGGAGCTATGTTGTCCGGGGGCTTTATGCCCCCTGGTAGGGTCTCCCAAGACAAACTGGTCCTAGGTGAGGGATCAGACAAAGAGCAGCTCGAAGACCTCCATGAAATATAAAAAAGAAGGACCCAGATTTCCCTCGCCCGGACGCGGGTCACCGGGGCCCCCCTCTGGAGCCAGGCCCGGAGGTGGGGCACGATGGCGAGCACCTGGTGGCCGGGCCTGCCCCATGGGGCCCGGCCGGGCACAGCCCGAAGAGGCAACGTGGGTCCCCCCTACAATGGGCTCACCACCCATAGCAGGGGTCATGGAGGTCGGGTGCAATGTGAGCTGGGCGGCAGCCGAAGGCAGGGCACTTGGCGGTCCGATCCTCGGCTACAGAAGCTAGCTCTTGGGACGTGGAACGTCACCTCGCTGGGGGGAAAGGAGCCTGAGCTAGTGCGCGAGGTGGAGAAGTTCCGGCTAGATATAGTCGGACTCACTTCGAATGGTTTGGTGGCTGCAGGATTAGGTCTCTGCTTTTTGCAGATGATGTGGTCCTGATGGCTTCATCTGGCCAGGATCTTCAGCTCTCACTGGATCGGTTCGCAGCCGAGTGTGAAGCGACTGGGATGAGAATCAGCACCTCCAAGTCCGAGTCCATGGTTCTCGCCCGGAAAAGGGTGGAGTGCCATCTCCGGGTTGGGGAGGAGATTTTTCCCCAAGTGGAGGAGTTCAAGTACCTCGGAGTCTTGTTCACGAGTGGGGGAAGAGTGGATCGTGAGATCGACAGGCGGATCGGTGCGGCGTCTTCAGTAATGCGGACGCTGTATCGATCCGTTGTGGTGAAGAAGGAGCTGAGCCGGAAGGCAAAGCTCTCAATTTACCGGTCGATCTACGTTCCCATCCTCACCTATGGTCATGAGCTTTGGGTTATGACCGAAAGGACAAGATCACGGGTACAAGCGGCCGAAATGAGTTTCCTCCGCCGGGTGGCGGGGCTCTCCATTAGAGATAGGGTGAGAAGCTCTGCCATCCGGGAGGAGCTCAAAGTAAAGCCGCTGCTCCTCCACATCGAGAGGAGCCAGATGAGGTGGTTCGGGCATCTGGTCAGGATGCCACCCGAACGCCTCCCTAGGGAGGTGTTTATGGCATGTCTGACCGGTAGGAGGCCGCGGGGAAGACCCAGGACACGTTGGGAAGACTATATCTCCCGGCTGGCCTGGGAACGCCTCGGGGTCCCCTGGGAGGAGCTGGACGAAGTGGCTGGGGAGAGGGAAGTCTGGGCTTCCCTGCTTAGGCTGCTGCCCCCGCGACCCGACCTCGGATAAGCGGAGGAAGATGGATGGATGGATATTGTATCAATGTGAGTTTTACTAAAATCAGTTGTTTTTGTAAGTTTTGCAAATACAAAATATTGGTTTTACTCACTATGACAGTGTACTGTCACATTCAATCTGACAGCTATTTAAACATAACTCCTAAACCACACATGCAAAATGACTAATAATGCCGAGAAAAATGTATCTCTCTGAATTTTATTGGAAAAAAATATTTTTTAAGGTTTTTAAAATTACAAGTTTGTTATTTTTTACTCAATTTGACAGTATAACTGTCATACTGAATATGAAAGTTATATACACATAACTCTAAAACCAAACTTGCAATCCGTCTAAAAATGCCTGTAATTATGAATCTATGTGAGTTTAACCAAAATCAGGTATTTTGGTAAGGTTTACAAATACAAAAATTAGGTTTTACTCATAATGACAGTATAACTGCCACACGCAATATGACAGTTTTTTAAACATAACTCCTAAAAAAACAAATGCAAAATGACTAATAATGCCTGGAAAAATGTATCTTTGTGAAATTTAATGAAAAAAAAATATTTTGTAAGGTTTGTAAAGACACAAATTAGTTTTTTTTACTCAATATGATGGTATAACTGTCATACTAAATATGAAAGTTGTATAAACATAACTGCAAAACCAAACATGTTTTATGTCTATGTGTAATATTGTATCTATGTGAGTTTTACCAGAATCAGGTATTTTGGTAAGGTTTACAAATACAAAAATTAGGTTTTACTCACTATGACAGTATACTGTCACATTCAATCTGACAGTTATGTAAACATAACTCCTAAACCACACATGCAAAATGGCTAATAATGCCTGGAGAAATGTATCTTTGTGAGTTTTACTAGGAAAAACAATTTGTAAGGTTTGTAAAGACACACGTTAGTTTTTTTTACTCAATATGACAGTATAACTGTCATACTACATGCAGAAAATATATAAACATGACTCCAAAACCAAACTTGCAATCCGTCTAAAAATGTCTGTAATATTGAATCTATGTGAGTTTTACCAAAATGAGGTATTTTGGTAAGGTTGACAAATAAAAAAAATAGGTTTTACTGATAGTGACATTATAAGTGCCACACTCAATATGACAGTTATTTAAACATAAGTCATAAACGACACATGAAAATGGCTATTAAACCTGGAGAAATGTATCTTTGTTAGTTTTACTAGAGTAATGATCTTTTGTAAGGTTTACAAAGACACAAGTTTTTTTACTCAATATGACGGTATAACTGTCAAACTAAAAAAAGTTATAGAAACATAACTCCAAAACCAAACTCAAAAACCAAACATGCAATCCATTTAAAAATGCCTGTAATATTAAATATATGTGAGTTTTATCAGAATCAGGTATTGTGGTAAGGTTTACAATACCAAAATTAGGTTTTACTCATAATGACAGTATAACTGCCACGCTCAATATGACAGTTATTTAAACATAACTCCTAAAACACACATGCAAAATGACTAATAATGCGTGGAAAAATGTATCTTTGTGATTTTTACTGGAAAAAAATATTTTGTAAGGTTTGTAAAGATACTGTTTTTTTTTTTTTTTTTTAACTCAATATGATGGTATAACTGTCATACTAAAAATGAAAGTTTTATAAACATAACTCCAAAACCAAACTTGCAATTTGTAAAAAAAAATGGCTGTAATATTGAATATATTTGCTTTTTACCAGAATCAGGTATTTTGGTAAGGATTACAAATACAAAAATTAGGTTTTACTCATATTGACAGATAACCGCCAAATTGTTTTAAACATAACTCATAAACAAAACATGCTAAATGGCTAATAATGCCTGGAGAAAAGTATCTTTGTGAGTTTTACTGGGAAAAAATAAATAAAAATTGTAAGGTTTGTAAAGACACAAGTTAGTTTTTTCTAACTCAAAAAGACAGTATAACTGTCATACTAAATGGAAAAGTTATATAAACATAACTCCAAAACCAAACATGCATTATGACTAAGAATGCCTGAAATGATGTATCCATGTGAGTTATACTAGAATCAGTTGTTTTTGTAAGTTTTGCAAATACAAAATATTGGTTTTACTCACTATGACAGTATACTGTCACATTCGATCTGACAGTTATTTAAACATAACTCCTAAACCACATATTCAAAATGACTAATAATGCCTGGAGGAATGTATCTCTGTGAAATTTTCTGGAAAAAAATATTTTTTACAACACAATTTTTTTTTACTCAAAATGACAGCAGTATACTGTCATAGTGAGTAAAACCTTATTTTTGTATTTGTAAACCTTACCAAAATACCTGATTGTAGTAAAACTCACATAGATACAATATTACAGGCATTTTTTTAACATAATGCATGTTTGGTTTTGGAGTTATGTTTATATAACTTTCATATTTAGTATGACAGTTTTACTGTCATATTAAGTAAAAAAAACAACTAACTTGTGTCTTTACAAACCTTACAAAATATATATATTTTTTTTCAGTAAAACTCACAAAGGCATTATTAGTCATTTTGTATGTGTGGTTTAGGAGTTATGTTTAAATAACTGTCAGATTGAATGTGACAGCATACTGTCATAGTGAGTAAATTCAATATTTTCTATTTTCAAACCTTAAAAAAACAACTGATTCTAGTAAAACTCACATGGATACAATGTTACAGGCATTTTTAGACATAATGCATGTTTGGTTTTGGAGTTTTGTTTATATACATTTTACATTTAGTATGACAGTTATACTGTCATATGGAGTAAAAAACAACTAACTTGTGTCTTTACAAACCTTACTAAAATGTTGTTTTTTTCAGGAAAACTCACAAAGATGCATTTCTCCAGTCATTATTAGCCATTTAGCATGTTTGGTTTAGGAGTTATGTTTAAATAACTGTCATTTTGAACGTTGCAGTTATACTGTCATTATGAGTAAAACCAAATTTTTGTATTTGTAAACCTTGCCAAAATCCCTGTTTGTGGTAAAACTCACATATATTAAATATTACAGGCATTTTTAGACGGATTGCATGTTTGGTTTTGAAGTTATGTTTATATAACTTTCAAATTTAGTAAGACAGTTATACCATCATATTGAAAAAAAAAAAAAACTTGTGTCCGAACAAACCTTACAAAATATATTTTTTCCAGTAAAACTCACAAAAATAAATTTCTCCAGGCATTATTAGCCATTTTGCATGTGTGGTTTAGGAGTTATGTTTAAATAACTGTCAGATTGAATGTAACAGTATACTGTCATAGTGAGTAAAACCAATATTTTGTATTTGAAAACCTTACAAAAACAACTGATTCTACTAAAACTCACATGGATACAATATTACAGGCATTTTTAGACATATTGCGTGTGGCAGTTATACTGTCATTATGAGTAAAACCTAATTGTTGTATTTGTGAACCTTATTAAAATACCTGTTTGTGGTAAAACTCACATAGATTCAATATTACAGGCATTTTTAGATGGATTGCATTTTGGTTTTGAAGTTATGTTTATATAACTTTTAAATTTAGTAAGACAGTTATACCATCATATTGAGTAAAAAAAACTAACTTGTGTCCAAACAAACCTTACAAAATATTTTTTTTCCAGTAAAACTCACAAAAATACATTTCTCCAGGCATTATTAGTCACTTTGAATGTGTGGTTTAGGAGTTATGTTTAAATAACTGTCAGATTGAATGTGACAGTATACTGTCATAGTGAGTAAAACCAATATTTTGTATTCCCAAAACTTACAAAAACAACTGATTCTAGTAAAACTCACATGGATACATCATTACAGGCAATTTTAGATATAATGCATGTTTGGTTTTGTAGTTATGTTTATACAACTTTTACATTAAGTATGACAGTTATACTGTCATATTGAGTAAAACAAAACTAACTTGTGTCTTTACAAACCATACAAAATAATGTTTTTCCAGTAAAACTCACAAAGACACCTTTCTCCAGGCATTATTAGCCATATAGCATGTTTGGTTTAGGAGTTATGTTTAAATATTTGTCATTTTGAACGTGGTAGTTATACTGTCATTATGAGTAAAACCAAATTTTTTTATTTGTAAACCTTACCAAAATACCTGTTACTGGAAAAAAATATTTTGTAAGGTTTGTATAGACACAAATTAGTTTATTTTACTCAATATGACAGTATAACTGTCATACTAAATATGAAAGTTATATAAACATAACTCTAAAACCAAACATGCAATCTGTCTAAAAATGCCTGTAATATTGTATCTATATGAGTTTTACTACAATCAGGTATTTTGGTAAGGTTTACAAATACAACAATTAGGTTTTACTAATAATGACAGTATAACTGCCACACGCAATATGACAGTTATTTAAATATAACTCCTAAACCTCACATGCAAAATGGCTAATAATGCCTGGAAAAATTTATCTTTGTCAGTTTTACTGGGAAAAAAAAAATATTTTGTAAGGTTTTTAATGACACAAGTTTTTTTCTTTTTTACTCAATATGACAGTATAACTCTCATACTAAATGTAAAAGTTATATAATTATAACTCCAAAACCAAACATGCATTATGTCTAAAAATGCCTGTAATATTGTATCCATGTGAGTTTTACTAGAATCAGTTGTTTTTGTAAGGTTTTCAAATACAAAATATTGGTTTTACTCACTATGACAGTATACTGTCACATTCAATCTGACAGTTATTTAAACATAACTCCTAAACCACACATACAAAATGACTAATAACGCATGGAGAAAAGTTTATTTGTGAGTTTTAAACTGTCAGATTGAATGTGACAGTATACTGTCATAGTGAGTAAAACCAGTATTTTGTATTTGCAAAAATTACAAAAACAACTTATTCTAGTAAAACTCACATGGATACAATATTACAGGCATTTTTAGACATAATGCATGTTTGGTTTTGGAGTTATATTAATATGATGGGATGGCGACTTTTCCAGGGTGTACCCCGCCTTCCGCCCGATTGTAGCTGAGATAGGCTCCAGCGCCCCCCGCCACCCCGAAGGGAATAAACGGTAGAAAATGGATGGATGGTTGGACAGTATAACTGTCATACTAAATGTAAAAGTAGTATAAACATAACTCCAAAACCCAACATGCATTATGTCTAAAAATGCCTGTAATATTGTATCCATGTGAGTTAACTAGAATCAGTTGTTTTTGTAAGTTTTGCAAATACAAAATATTGGTTTTACTCACTATGACAGTATACTGTCACATTCAATCTGACAGTTTAAAACTCACAAATAAACTTTTCTCCAGGCGTTATTAGTCATTTTGTATGTGTGGTTTAGGAGTTATGTTTAAATAACTGTCAGATTGAATGTGACAGTGTACTGTCATAGTGAGTAAAACCAATATTTTGTATTTGCAAACCTTACAAAAACAACTGATTCTAGTTAAACTCACATGAATACAATATTACAGGCATTTTTAGACATAATGCATGTTTGGTTTTGGAGTTATGTTTATAATTTTTTTACATTTAGTATGACAGTTTTACTGTCATATTGAGTAAGAAAAAAATAACTTGTGTCTTTACAAACCCATTCATCCATCCATTTTGTACCGCTTATTCCCTTTGGGGTCGCGGGGGGCGCTGGAGCCTATCTCAGGTACAATCGGGCGGAAGGCGGGGTACACCCTGGACAAGTCGACACCTCATCGCAGTCTTTACAAACCTTACAAAATTGTTTTTTTTCCCTGTAAAACTTAAAAAGATACATTTCTCCAGGCATTATTAACCATTTTGCATGTGTGGTTTAGGAGTTATGTTTACATAACTGTCATATTGAATGTGGCAGTTATACTGTCATTATGAGTAAAACCTATTTTTTGTTTTTGTAAATCTTTCCAAAATACGTGATTCTCGTAAAACGAACATAGATTCATTGGTTTTGGAGTTATGTTAATATAACTTTCATATTTAGTATGACAGTTATATCATCATATTGAGTAAAACATTTAACTTGTATCTTTATAAACCTTACAAATTCGTTTTTTCCAGTAAAACTCACAAAGATACATTTCTCCAGGCATTATTAACCATTTTGCATGTGTGGTATAGGAGTTATGTTTACATAACTGTCATATTAAATGTGGCAGTTATACTGTCATTATGAGTAAAACCAAATTTGTGTATATGTAAACCTTACCGAAATACCTGATTCTGGTAAAACTCACATAGATACAATAATACAGGTATTTTTAGACATATTTGAAGTTTGGTTTTGGAGTTATGTTTATTTAACTATTATATATAGTATGCCAGTTATACTGTCATATTAAGTAAAAAACTAACTTGTGTCTTTACAAACCTTACAATTTTGTATTATTTTTTCCAGGAAAACTCACAAAGATACATTGCTCCAGGCATTATTAGCCATTTTGCATTTGTGGTTTAGGAATTATGTTTAAATACATGTCATGTTCAATGTGGCAGTTATATTGTCATTATGAGTAAAACCAATTTTTTGTATTTGTAAACCTTACCAAAATACCGGATTCTGGTAAAACTCACATAGATACAATATTACAGGAATTTCTAGACATAAAACATGTTTGGTTTTGGAGTTATGTTTATATAACTTTCATATTTAGTATGACAGTTATACCATTATATTGAGTAAAAAAAATAACTTGTTTCTTTATAAACATTACATTTTTTTTTTCCAGTAAAACTCACAGATCCATTTCTCCAGGTATAATTAGCCATTTATCATGTTTGGTTTAGGAGTTATGTTTAAATAACTGTCATATTGAGTGTGGCAGTTATACTGTCATTATGAGTAAAACCTAGATTTTGTATTTGTAAACCTTACCAAAATACCTAATTCTGGTAAAAATCACATAGATACAATATTACAGGCATTTTTAGACATAATGCATGTTTGGTTTTGGAGTTATGTTTATACAACTTTCATATTTAGTATGACAGTTATACCATTATATTGAGTAAAAAAAAAAATTGTGTCTTTATAAACCTTTTTTTTTTCCAGTAAAACTCACAAAGATACATTTATCCAGGTATAATTAGCCATTTATCATGTTTGGTTTAGGAATTATGTTTAAATAACTGTCATATTGAGTGTGGCAGTTATACTGTCATTATGAGTAAAACCTATATTTTTGTACCACATCGATACAATATTACAGGAATTTTTAGACATAAAGCATGTTTGGTTTTGGAGTTATGTTTATATAACTTTCATATTTAGTATGAAAGTTATACCATCAAATTGAGTAAAAAAACAAACTAAATTGTATCTTTACAAACCTTACAAAATATTGTTTTCCAGTAAAATTCAAAAATATACCTTTCTCTAGGCATTATTAGTCATTTTGCATTTGTGTTTTAGGAGTTATGTTTAAATAACTGTCATATTGAGTGTGGCAGTTATACTGTCACTATGAGTAAAACCTAATTTTTGTTTTTGTAAACCTTACCAAAATACCTGATTCTGATAAAACTCACATATTGCATATTTGGTTTTGGAGTTGTGTTTATATAACTTTCATATATAGTGTGACAGCTATACTGTAATATTGTGTAAAAAAAAACCTAACTTGTGTCTTTACAAACCTTACAAAATATGTTTTCCAGTTAAACTCACAAAGATACATTCCTCAAGGCATTATTAGCCATATTGTCGGATTGATTGCGACAGTATACGTATTTATGAGTTAAACTAGTATTTTGTATGAGTAAAACCTAATTTTTGTATTTTTCAACATTACCAAAATACCTGATTCTTGTAAAACTCACATAGATACAATATTACAGGCATTTTTAGACATAATGCATGTTTGGTTTTGGAGTTATGTTTATATAACTTTTACATTTATTATGACAGTTATACAAACATATTGAATAAAAAAAACTAACTTGTGTCTTTACAAACCTTACAAAATAATTTTATTTTCCAGTTAAACTCACAAAGATACCTTTCTCCAGGCAGTATTAGCCATTTAGCATGTTTAAATTAGGAGTTATGTTTAAATAACTGTAATTTTGAACGTGGCAGTTATACTGTCATTATGAGTAAAACCTACTTTTTGTATTTGTAAACCTTACCAAAATACCTGATTCTGGTCAAACTCACATAGATTTAATACTACAGGCATTTTTAGACATAATGCATGTTTGGTTTTGGCGTTATGTTTATATAACTGTCATTTTGAATGTGGTAGTTGTTATACTGTCATTATGAGTAAAAAAACTAACTTCTGTCTTTACAAACCTTACAAAATATTTTTTTTTTCCAGTTAAACTCACAAAGATACATTTACCCAGGCATTATTAGCCATTTAACATGTTTGGTTTCGGAGTTATGTTTAAATAACTGTTATATTGAGTGTGGCAGTTATACTGTCATTATGAGTAAAACCTATTTTTTGTATTTGTAAACCTTACCAAAATACCTGATTCTGGTAAAACCCACATCGATACAATATCACAGGAATTTTTAGACATAAAGTATGTTTGGTTTTGGAGTTATGTTTATATAACTTTCATATTTAGTATGACAGTTATACCATCATATTGAGTAATAAAACACTAATTTGTATCTTTACAAACCTTACAAAATATTGTTTTCCAGTAAAATTCACAAATATACATTTCTCTAGGCATTATTAGTCATTTTGCATTTGTGTTTTAAAGTTAAAGTTAAAGTTAAAGTTAAAGTCCCAATGATTGTCACACACACACTAGGTGTGGTGAAATGTGTCCTCTGCATTTGACCCATCCCCTTGATCACCCCCTGGGAGGTGAGGGGAGCAGCGGTGCTGCGCCCGGGAATCATTTTTGGTGATTTAACCCCCAATTCCAACCCTTGATGCTGAGTGCCAAGCAGGGACGTAATGGGTCCCATTTTTTATAGTCTTTGGTATGACTCGGCCGGGGTTTGAACTCACAACCTACCGATCTCAGGGCGGACACTCTAACCACTAGATAGGAGTTATGTTTAAATAACTGTCATATTGAGGGTGACAGTTATACTGTCACTATGAGTAAAACCTAATTTTTTTATTTGTAAACCTTACCAAATACCTGATTCTGATAAAACTTACATATAATAAATATTACAGACATTTTTAAACGGATTGCATGTTTGGTTTTGGAGTTATGTTTATAAAACTTTCATATATAGTATGACAGCTATACTGTAAAATTAAGTTAAAAAAATAACTTGTGTCTTTACAAACCTTACAAAATATTTGTTCCTGTAAAATTCACAAAGATACATTCCTCCAGGCATTATTAGCCATTTTGTCAGATTGATTGTGACAGTATACTCTCATTATGAGAAAAACTAATATTTTGTATTTGTAAACCTTACAAAAACAACTGATTCTAGTAAAAATCACGTAGATACAAAGTTATAGGAATTTTTAGACATAATGCATGTTTGGTTTTGGAGTTATGTTTAAATAATTTTCATATTGAATGTGGCAGTATACTGTCATTATGAGTAAAACCTAATGTTTGTATTTGTCAACCTTACCAAAATACCTGATTCTGGTAAAACTAAAAAAGATACAATATTACAGGCATTTTTAGACAAAATGCATTTTGGTTTTGGAGTTATGTTTATATAACTTTCATATTTAGTATGACAGACAGTTCATCATATTAAAAAAATAATAATAATTTGTGTCTTTATAAACCTTACACATTATTTTTTTCCAGTAAAACTCACAAAGATACATTTCTCCAGGCATTATTAGTCATTTATCATGTTTGGTTTAGGAGTCATGTTTAAATACCTGTCATATCAAATGTTGCAGTTATACTGTCATTATGAGTAAAACCCAAGTTTTGTATTTGTAAACCTTACCAAAATACCTGATTCTGGCAAAACTCACATAGATTCAATATTACAGGCAGTTTAAGACAGACTGCAAGTTTGGTTTAGGAGTTTGGTTTTGGAATTATGTTTATCTAACTTTCATATTTAGTATGACAGAAATACCATCATATTGAGTAAAAAAAAACAACTAACTTTTGTCTTTACAAACCTTACAAAATATTTTTTTTCTAGTAAAACTCACAAAGATTCATTTCTCCAGACATTATTAGCCATTTAGCATATTTGGTTTAGGAGTTATGTTTAAATAACTGTTATTTTGAATATGGCAGTTATACTGTCATTATGAGTAAAACCCAATTTTTGTATTTGTAAACCTTACCAAAATAACCGATTCTGGTAAAACTCACATATATTCAATATTACAGGCATTTTTAGACAGATTGCAAGTTTGGTTTTGGTGTTATATCTATTCAACTTTCATATTTAGTATGACAGTTATACTGTCATATTGAGTAAAAAAAAGCTAACTTGTGTCTTTACAAACCTTACAAACTATTTTTTTCCTGTAAAACTTACAAAGATACATTTCTCCAGGCAGTATTTGACATTTTGCTTGCATGGTTTAGGAGTTATGTTTAAATAACAGTCAGATTGAATGTGACAGTATAATGTCATAGTAGTTTTTTACTCAATATGCCAGTAATGTTCTTAAAATCCTGAGATAATGCGAAAAAAGCAATAAAAATGTTTTTCAACATAATTCCTACACCAAACATGCAACATGTCTAATAATGCCTGAAGACATGTATCTTTGTTAATTTTACTAGAAAATGTATCTTTTGTAAGTTTTGCAACGACGCAAGTTAGTTTTTTTAATTCAATATAACAGTATAACTGTCAAACTAAATGTAAAAGTTATTTAAACATAACTCCAAAACTGAACATGCATTATGTCTAAAAATGCCTAAAATATTGTATCTATGTGAATTTTACAAATACAAAAATTGGGTTTTTCTCATAATGACAGTATAACTGCTATATTCAATTTTACAGTTATTTAAACATAACTTCCTAACCACACATGCAAATAGGCTAATAAAGCCTAAAACAATGCATCCATGTGAGTTTTACTCGAAACATATGCTATTTTAAGGCTTGCAAACACAAAAAGTAATTTTTTATTCATGACAGTAATGTTCTTAAAATCCTGAGATAATGCAAAATAAGCAATAAAAATGTTTTTCAACATAATTCCTACACCAAACATGCAACATGTCTAATAATGCGTGAAGATATTTATCTTTGTTAGTTTTACTAGAAAAATTATCTTTTGTAAGTTTTGCAAAGAGGCATGTTAGTTTTTTTTAATTCAATATGAAAGTATAACTGTCATACCAAATATGAAAGTTATAACTCCAAAACTAAACATGCATGATGTCTAAAAATGCCTAAAATATTGTATCTATGTGAGTTTTACAAGAATCAGTTAATTTGGTAAGTTGTACAATTACATAAATTAGGGGTTTACTCATAATGACAGATAACTGCTACATTCAATTTGACTGTTATTTAAACATAACTCCCTAACCACACATGCAAAATAGGCTAATAAAGCCTAAAACATTGCATCCTTGTGACTTTTACTCGAAACTTATGCTATTGTAAGGCTTGCAAACACAAAAAGTAGTTTTTTTACTCATTATGACAGTAATGTTCTTAAAACCCTGAGATAATGCGAAATAAGCAATAAAATTGTTTTTCAACATAATGCCTACACTAAACATGCAACATATCGAATAATTCGTGAAGATATGTATCTTTGTTAGTTTTACTAGAAAAATTATATTTTGTAAGTTTTGCAAAGAGGCAAGTTAGTTTTTTTAATTCAATATGACAGTATAACTGTCATACCTAATATGAAATACATATAAACATAACTCCAAAATTGAACATGCATTATGTCTAAAAATGCCTAAAATATTGTATCTATGTGAGTTTCACCAGAATCAGGTAATTTGGTAATGTTTACAAATACAATTTTTTTTTTTCCATAATGACAGTATAACTGCTTCATTCAATTTGACAGTTATTTAAACATAACTTCCTAACCACACATGCAAAAGAGGTTAATAAAGCCTAAAACAATGCATCCTTGTGAGTTTTACTCGAAACATATGCTATTTTAAGGCTTGCAAACACAAAAAGTAGTTTTTTACTCATTATGACAGTTATGTTCTTAAAATCCTGAGATAAGGCGAAATCATCAATAAAAATGTTTTTCAACATAATTCCTACACTAAACA
This sequence comes from Nerophis lumbriciformis, assembly GCF_033978685.3. Lineage (NCBI taxonomy): Eukaryota > Metazoa > Chordata > Actinopteri > Syngnathiformes > Syngnathidae > Nerophis > Nerophis lumbriciformis. Next base: position 23,190,852 of record NC_084570.2, on the reverse strand, counting down.
TGCAACATGTCTAATAATGCCTGAAGACATGTATCTTTTTTAATTTCTACTAGAAAAATTATCTTTTGTAAGTTTTGCCATGACGCAAGTTAGTTTTTTTAATTCAATAGGACAGTATAAATATCATACCAAATATAAAAGTTTTATAAACATAACTCCAAATCTGAACATGCATTATGTCTAAAAATGACTAAATTATTACATCTATGATAGTCTTAAAAGAATCAGAAAATTTGGTAAGGTTTACAAATACAAAAATTAGAGTTTACTCATAATGACAGATAACTGCTACATTCAATTTGACAGTTATTTAAACATAACTTCCTAACCACACATGCAAATAGTCCTAAAACAGTGCATCCTTGTGAGTTTTACTCGAAACATATGCTTTTTTAAGGCTTGCAAACACTAAAAGTAATTTTTTACTCAATATGACAGTAATGTTCTTAAAATCTTGAGATAATGCGAAATAAGCAATAAAAATGTTTTTCAACATAATTCCTACACCAAGCATGCAACATGTCTAATAATGCCTGGATACATGTATCTTTGTTGGTTTTACTAGAAAAATTATCTTTTGTAAGTTTTGCAAAGAGGCAAGTTTGTTTTTTTAATTCAATATGACAGTATAACTGTCATACCAAATATGAAAGTTATGTAAACATAACTCCAAAACTGAACATGCATTATGTCTAAAAATGCCTAAAATATTGTATCTATGTGAGTTTTACAAGAATCAGTTAATTTGGTAAGGTGTACAATTACATAAATTAGGGGTTTACTAATAATGACAGATAACTGCTACATTCAATTTGACAGTTATTTAAACATAACTTCCTAACCACACATGCAAAATAGCCTAATACAGCCTAAAAGAATGCATCCTTGTGAGTTTTACTCGAAACATATGCTATTTTAAGGCTTGCAAACACAAAAAGTAATTATGCCTGGAGAAATGTATCTTTGTGAGTTTTACTGGGAAACAATTTTTTTGTAAGGTTTATAAAGACACAAGTTATTATTTTTTTTACTCAATATGATGGTATAACTGTCATACTAAATATAAAAGTTGTATAAACATAACTCCAAAATCAAACATGCATTATGTCTAAAAATGCCTGCAATATTGTATCTATGTGATTTTTACCAGAATCAGGTATTTTTGGTAAGGTTAACAAATACAAAAATTAGGTTTTACTCACTATGACAGTATACTGTCACATTCAATCTGACAGTTATTTAAAAATATTGTAACTCCTAAACCACAAATAAAAAATTGCTAATAATGCCTGGAGAAATGTATCTTTGTTAGTTTTACTGGAAAAAACGAATTTGTAAGGTTTATAAATATACAAGTTAAATTTTTTACTCAATATGATGATATAACTGTCATACTAAATATGAAAGTTATATTAACATAACTCCAAAACCAATGAATCTATGTTCGTTTTACTAGAATCAGGTATTTTGGTATGGTTTACAAAAACAAAAAATAGGTTTTACTCATAATGACAGTATAACTGCCACATTCAATATGACAGTTATGTAAACATAACTCCTAAACCACACATGCAAAATGGTTAATAATGCCTGGAGAAATTTATCTTTTTATGTTTTACAGGAAAAAAAAACAATTTTGTAAGGTTTGTAAAGACTGCGATGAGGTGGCGACTTGTCCAGGGTGTACGCCACCTTCCGCCCGATTGAAGCTGAGATAGGCTCCAGCGCCCCCCGCGACCCCAAAGGGAATAAGCGGTAGAAAATGGATGGATGAATGGGTTTGTAAAGACACAAGTTATTTTTTTCTTACTCAATATGACAGTAAAACTGTCATACTAAATGTAAAAAAAATATAAACATAACTCCAAAACCAAACATGCATTATGTCTAAAAATGCCTGTAATATTGTATTCATGTGAGTTTAACTAGAATCAGTTGTTTTTGTAAGGTTTGCAAATACAAAATATTGGTTTAACTCACTTTGACAGTATACTGTCACATTCAATCTGACAGTTATTTAAACATAATTCCTAAACCAAACATGTTTTATGTCTAAAAATTCCTATAATATTGTATCTATATGAGTTTTACCAGAATCAGGTATTTTGGTAAGGTTTACAAATACAAAAAATAGGTTTTACTCATAATGAAAATATAACTGCCACACTCAACATGACAGTTATTTAAACATAATTCCTAAACCAAACACGATACATGGCTAATAATGCCTGGAAAAAATTTATCTTTGTGATGTTTACTAGGAAAAAATATTTTGTAAGGTTTGTAAAGACAAAAGTTAGTTTTTTTTACTCAATATGATGGTATAACTGTCATACTAAATATGAAAGTTATATAAACATAATTCCAAAACCAAACTTGCAATATGTCTTAAACTGCCTGTAATATTTAATATATGTGAGTTTTACCAGAATCAGGTATTTTGGTAAGGTTTACAAATACAAAACTTGGGTTTTACTCATAATGACAGTATAACTGCAACATTTGATATGACAGTTATTTAAACATAACTCCTAAACCAAACATGATAAATGGCTGGCTAATAATGCCTGGAGAAATTTATCAGTGTGAGTTTTACTGGAAACAAATAATTTGTAAGATTTATAAAGACAAGTTAGTTTCTTTTATTGAATATGATGGTATAACTGTCATACTAAATATGAAAGTTATATAAATATAACTCCAAAACCAAACAAACATTATGTCTAAAAATGCCTGTAATATTGTATCTATGTGAGTTTTACCAGAATCAGGTATTTTGGTAAGGTTTACAATTACAAAAAATAGGTTTTTATTTATAATGACACAAGATACAATAACTACCCCACTCAATATGACAGTTATTTAAACATAACTCCTAAACCAAACATGATAAATGGCTAATTATGCCTGGAGAAATGTATCTTTGTGAGTTTTGGGAAAAAGAAAAAAGTAAGGTTTATAAAGACACAATTTTTTTTTTTTTTTACTCAATATGATGGTATAACTGTCATACTAAATATGAAAGTTGTATAAACATAACTCCAAAACCAAACCTGCATTATGTCTAAAAATGCCTGCAATATTGTATCTATGTGATTTTTACCAGAATCAGGTATTTTTGGTAAGGTTTACAAATACAAAATTTAGGTTTTACTCATAATGACAGTATACTGTCACATTCAATCTGACAGTTATTTAAACATAACTCCTAAACCACAAATACAAAATGGCTAATAATGCCTGGAGAAATGTATCTTTGTGAGTTTTCCTGGAAAAAAAAAATATTTTATAAGGTTTGTAAAGACACAAGTTAGGTTTTTTTTACTTAATATATTAATATATATTATATATTAATATAACTGTCATACTAAATATGAAAGTTAAATAAACATAACTCCAAAACCAAACTTGCAATACGTCTAAAAATGCCTGTAATATTGAATCTATGTGAGTTTTATCAGAATCAGGTATTTAGGTAAGGTTTACAAATACAAAAATTGGGTTTTACTCATAATGACAGTATAACTGCCATATTCAAAATAACAGTTATTTAAACACAACTCCTAAACCAAACATGCTAAATGGCTAATAATGCCTGGAGAAATGTATCTTTGTGAATTTTACTAGAAAAAACTATTTTGTAAGGTTTGTAAAGACAAAAGTTTTTTTTTTTTACTGAATATGATGGTATAATTGGGCTTCACGGTGGAAGAGGGGTTAGTGCATCTGCCTCACAATACGAAGGTCCTGAGTAGTCTTGGGTTCAATCCCGGGCTCGGTGATATGCTGGATCCAATATGGACTGGACTCTCACAATATTATGTTAGACCCACTCGACATCCATTGCATTCGGTCTCCCTAGAGGGGGGGGGTTACCCACATATGCGGTCCTCTCCAAGGTTTCTCATAGTCATTCACATCGACGTCCCACTGGGGTGAGTTTTTCCTTGCCCTTATGTGGGCTATACCGAGGATGTCGTTGTGGCTTGTGCAGCCCTTTGAGACACTTGTGATTTAGGGCTATATAAATAAACATTGATTGATTGATTGATAACTCTAAACCAAACATGGTTAATAGGCTATAATGCCTGGAGAAATGTATCTTTGTGAGTTTTACTGGAAACATTTTTTTTTTAAGGTTTATAAAGACACAAGTTCGTTTTTTTTACTCAATATGACAGTATAACTGGAATACTAAATGTAAAAAATATATAAACATAACTCCAAAACCAAACATGCATTATGTTTAAAAATGCCTGTAATTTTGTATCAATGCGAGTTTTACTAAAATCAATTGTTGTAGTAAGGTTTGCAACTACAAAATATTGGTTTTACTCACCATGATAGTATACTGTCACATTCAATTTGACAGTTATTTAAACATAACCAAACCACACATGCGAAATGGCTATAATGCCTGGAGAAATGTATCTTTGTGAAATTACTGGAAAAACATATTTTGTAAGGTTTGTAAAGAAACAATTTAGTTTTTTTTTACCTAATATGATGAGGTGGCGACTTTTCCAGGGTGTACCCCGCCTTCCGTCCGATTGTAGCTGAGATAGGCTCCGAAGGGAAAAAGCGGTAGAAAATGGATGGATGGATGGACAGTATAACTGTCATACTAAATGTAAAAGTAGTATAAACATAACTCCAAAACCAAACATGCATTATGTCTAAAAATGCCTGTAATATTGTATCCATGTGAGCTTTACTAGAATCAGTTGTTTTTGTAAGTTTTGCAAATACAAAATATTGGTTTTACTCACTATGACAGTATACTGTCACATTCAATCTGACAGCTATTTAAACATAACTTCTAAACCAAACATGCAAAATGACTAATAATGCCTGGAAAAATGTATCTCTGTGAATTTTACTGGAAAAAAATATTTTGTAATGTTTGTAAAATTACAAGTTTGTTATTTTTTACTCAATTTGACAGTATAATTGTCATACTAAATATGAAAGTTATATACACATAACTCCAAAACCAAATTTGCAATCCATCTAAAAATGCCTGTAATATTGAATCTATGTGAGTTTTACCAAAATCAGGTATTTTGGTAAGGTTTACAAATACAAAAAATAAGGTTTAACTCATAATGACAGTATAACTGCCACACTCAATATGACAGTGTTTTTAAACATAACTCCTAAAAAACAAATGCAAAATGACTAATAATGCCTAGAAAAATTTATCTTTGTGAATTTTAATGGAAAAAAAATATATATTGTAAGGTTTGTAAAGACATAAATTAGTTTTTTTTACACAATATGATGGTATAACTGTCATACTAAATATGAAAGTTATATAAACATAACTGCAAAACCAAACATGTTTTATGTCTAAAAATTCCTGTAATATTGTATCTATGTGAGTTTTACCAGAATCAGGTATTTTGGTAAGGTTTACAAATACAAAAATTAGGTTTTACTCACTATGACAGTATACTGTCACATTCAATCTGCCTGTTATTTAAACATATATTCTAAACCACGGATGCAAAATGGATAATAATGCCTGGAGAAATGTATTTTTGTGAATTTTACCGGGAAAAAATATTTTATAAGGTTTGTATAGACATAAGTTAGTTTTTTTTTACTCAACATGATAGTATAACTGTCTTACTAAATTTGAAAGTTATATAAACATAACTCCAAAACCAAATTTGCAATCTGTCTAAAAATGTCTGTAATATTGAATATATGTAATTTTTACCAGAATCAGGTATTTTGGTAAGGATTACAAATAAAAAAATTAGGTTTTACTCATAATGACGGATAACTGCCACATTCGAAATGAAAGTTTTTCTAACCATAACTCCTAAACAAAACATGCTAAATGGCTAATAATGCCTGGAGAAATGTATCTTTGTGAGTTTTACTGGAAAAAAAAAATTGTTAGGTTTGTAAAGCACAAGTCTTTTTTTAACTCAAAAAGACAGTATAACTGTCATACTAAATGGAAAAGTTATATAAACATAACTCCAAAACCAAACATGCATTTTGTCTAAAAATGCCTGAATTGATGTATCCATGTGAGTTTTACTAGAATCAGTTGTTTTTGTAAGTTTTGCAAATACAAAATATTGGTTTTACTCACTATGACAGTATACTGTCACATTCAATCTGACAGTTATTTGAACATAACTCCTAAACCACACATTCAAAATGACTAATAATGCCTGGAGAAATGTATCTCAGTGAATTTTTCTGGAAAAAAATATTTTGTAAGGTTTGTTATGACACAAGTTTTTTTTTTTTTTTTACTCAATATGACAGCAGTATACTGTCTTAGTGAGTAAAACCAATATTTTGTATTTGCAAACCTTACAAAAACAACTGATTCTAGTAAAACTCACATGGATACAAAATTACAGGCATTTTTAGATGTAATGCATGTTTTGTTTTGGAGTTATGTTTATATAACTTTTACATTTAGTATGACAGTTATAATGTCATATTGAGTAAAAAAAATAACTTGTGTCTTTACAAACCTTACTTCTTTTTTTTTTCAGTAAAACTCACAAATACACATTTTTCCAAGCATTATTAGCCATTTTGCATGTGTGGTTTAGTAGTTATATTTAAATAACTGCCATATTGAGTGTGGCAGTTATACTGTCATTATGAGTAAAACCTTATTTTTGTATTTGTAAACCTCACCAAAATACCTGATTGTAGTAAAACTCACATAGATACAATATTACAGGCATTTTTAGACATATTGCATGTTTGGTTTTGGAGTTATGTTTAAATAACTTTCATATTTAGTATGACAGTTATACTGTCATATTGAGTAAAAAAAACTAACTTGTGTCTTTACAAACCTAACAAAATATATATATATTTTTTTCAGTAAAACTCACAAAGATACATTTCTCCAGGCATTATTAGTAATTTTGTATGTGTGGTTTAGGAGTTATGTTTAAATAACTGTCAGTTTGAATGTGACATCATGACCCAAAGCTCATGACCATAGGTGAGGATGGGAACGTAGATCGACCGGTAAATCGAGAGCTTTGCCTTCCGGCTCAGCTCCTTCTTCACCACAACGGATCGATACAGCGTCCGCATTACTGAAGATGCCGCACCGATCCGCCTGTCGATCTCACGATCCACTCTTCCCCCACTCGTGAACAAGACTCTGAGGTACTTGAACTCCTCCACTTGGGACAAGATCTCCTCCCCAACCCGGAGATGGCATTTAACCCTTTTCCGGGAGAGAACCATGGACTCGGACTTGGAGGTGCTGATTCCCATCCCAGTCGCTTCACACTCGGCTGCGAACCGATCCAGCGAGAGCTGAAGATCTTGGCCAGAGGAAGCCATCAGGACCACATCATCTGCAAATAGCAGAGACCTAATCCTGCAGCCACCAAACCAGATCCCCTCAACGCCCTGACTGCGTCTAGAAATTCTGTCCATAAAGGTTATGAACAGAATCGGTGACGAAGGGCAGCCTTGGCGGAGTCCAACCCTCACTGGAAACGTGTCCGACTTACTGCCGGCAATGCGGACCAAACTCTGGCACTGATTATACAGGGAGCGAACTGCCACAATAAGACAGTCCGTTACCCCATACTCTCTGAGCACTCCCCACAGGACTTCCCGGGGTACACGGTCGAATGCCTTCTCCAAGTCCACAAAGCACATGTGGACTGGTTGGGCAAACTCCCATGCACCCTCAATGACCCTGCCGAGAGTATAGAGCTGGTCCACAGTTCCACGACCAGGACGAAAACCACACTGTTCCTCCTGAATCCGAGGTTCGACTATCCGGCGTAGCTTCCTCTCCAGTACACCTGAATAGACCTTACCGGGAAGGCTGAGGAGTGTGATCCCACGATAGTTGGAACACACCCTCCGGTTCCCCTTCTTAAAGAGAGGAACCACCACCCCGGTCTGCCAATCCAGAGGTACCGCCCCCGATGTCCACGCGATGTTGCAGAGTCTTGTCAACCAAGACAGCCCCACAACATCCAGAGCCTTAAGGAACTCCGGGCGGATCTCATCCACCCCCGGGGCCTTGCCACCGAGGAGCTTTTTAACAACCTCGGCAACCTCAGCCCCAGAAATAGGAGAGCCCACCACAGATTCCCCAGGCCCTGCTTCCTCATAGGAAGACGTGCTGGTAGGATTGAGGAGGTCTTCGAAGTATTCCCTCCACCGATCCACAACATCCGCAGTCGAGGTTAGCAGAGCACCATCCCCACCATACACGGTGTTGACACTGCACTGCTTCCCCTTCCTGAGGCGGCAGATGGTGGTCCAGAATTGCTTCGAAGCCGTCTTTTTCCATGGCCTCCCCGAACTCCTCCCATGTCCGAGTTTTTGCCTCCGCGACCGCTGAAGCCGCACACCGCTTGGCCTGTCGGTACCTGTCTGCTGCCTCAGGAGTCCCATGAGCCAAAAGAACCCGATAGGACTCCTTCTTCAGCCTGACGGCATCCCTCACCGCCGGCGTCCACCAACGGGTTCTAGGATTACCGCCACGAGAGGCACCAACTACCTTGCGGCCACAGCTCCAATCGGCCGCCTCGACAACAGAGGTACGGAACATAGTCCACTCGGACTCAATGTCCAGCGCCTCCCTCGTGACATGTTCAAAGTTCTTCCGGAGGTGGGAATTGAAACTCTCTCTGACAGGAGACTCTGCCAGGCGTTCCCAGCAAACCCTCACAATGCGTTTGGGCCTGCCAGGTCTGTTCGGCATCGTCCCCCACCATCGCAGCCAACTCACCAACAGGTGGTGATCGGTAGAAAGCTCCGCCCCTCTCTTCACCCGAGTGTCCAAAACATGAGACCGCAAATCCGATGACACAACTACAAAGTCGATCATAGAACTGCGGCCTAGGGTGTCCTGGTGCCAAGTGCACATATGGACACCCTTATGTTTGAACATGGTGTTTGTTATCGACAATCTGTGACGAGCACAAAAGTCCAATAACAGAACACCACTCGGGTTCAGATCTGGGCGGCCATTCTTCCCAATCACACCTCTCCAGGTTTCACTGTCGCTGCCAACATGAGCGTTGAAGTCCCCCAGTAGAACGAGGGAATCACCCGGGGGAGCACTCTCCAGTACTCCCTCGAGTGAATCCAAAAAGGGTGGGTACTCTGAGCTGCCGTTTGGCGCGTAAACGCAAACAACAGTCAGGACCCGTCCCCCCACCCGAAGGCGGAGGGAAGCTACCCTCTCGTCCACCGGGTTGAACTCCAATGTGCAGGCTTTGAGCCGAGGGGCAACAAGAATTGCCACCCCAGCCCATCGCCTCTCACTGCCGGCAACGCCAGAGTGGAAGAGAGTCCAGCCCCTCTCAAGAGAAGTGGTTCCAGAGCCCTTGCTGTGCGTCGAAGTGAGTCCGACTATATCTAGCCGGAACTTCTCCACCTCACGCACTAGCTCAGGCTCCTTCCCCCCCAGCGAAGTGACGTTCCACGTCCCAAGAGCCAGCTTATGTAGCCGAGGATCGGACCGCCAAGCGCCCTGCCCTCGGCTGTCGCCCAGCTCACACTGCACCCGACCTCTATGGCCCCTACTATGGGTGGTGAGCCCATTGGAGGGGGGACCCACGTTGCCTCTTCGGGCTGTGCCCGGCCGGGCCCCATGGGGACAGGCCCGGCCACCAGGCGCTCGCCATCGTGCCCCACCTCCGGGCCTGGCTCCAGAGGGGGGCCCCGGTGACCCGCGTCCGGGCAAGGGAAATCTGGGTCCTTTGTGTTTGTTCTTCATCGAGGTCTTCGAGCTGCTCTTTGTCTGATCCCTCACCTAGGACCAGTTTGCCTTGGGAGACCCTACCAGGGGGCATAGAAACCCCCGGACAACATAGCTCCTAGGATCATTATTAGCCATTTAGCATTTTTGTTTTAGGAGTTATGTTTAATTAATTGTCATTTTGAACGTGGCAGTTATACTGTCATTAGAGTAAAACCTAATTTTTGTATTTGTAAACCTTACCAAAATACCTGAATATGGTAAAACTCACATAGATTCAATATTACAGGCATTTTTAGACGGATTGCATGTTTGGTTTTGAAGTTATGTTTATATAACTTTCAAATTTAGTAAGACAGTTATACCATCATATTGAGTAAAAAAAAAAAAACTTTTGTCCAAACAAACCTTACAAAATATTTTTTTTTCCAGTAAAACTCACAAAAATACATTTCTCCAGGCTTTATTGGCCATTTTGCATCTGTGGTTTAGAATTTATGTTTAAATAACAGTCAGATTGAATGTGACAGTATACTGTCATAGTGAGTAAAACCAAAATGTTGTATTTGTAAACCTTACAAAAACAAATGATTCTACTAAAACTCACTTGGATACAATATTATAGGCATTTTAAGACATAATGCATGTTTCGTTTAGGAATTATGTTGAAAAACTCTTTTATTGCTTTTTTCGCATTATATCAGGATTTTAAAAACATCACTGTCATATTGAGCAAAAAAACTACTTTTTGTAATTGCAAGCCTTAAAAAAGCATATGTTTCAGGTAAAACTCACAAGGATGCATTGTTTTAGGCTTTATTAGCCTTTTTGCATGTGTGGTTAGGAAGTTATGTTTAAATAAATGTCAAATTGATTAGAGAAGTTATACTGTCATTATGGGTAAAACCTAATTTTTGTATTTGTAAACCTTACCAAATTACCCGATTCTGGTAAAACTCACATAGATACAGAATTTTAGGCATTTTTTAACATAATGCATGTTTAGTTTTGGAATTATGTAACTTTCATATTTAGTATGAAAGTTATAGTCATATTGAATTAAAATAACTAACTTGCAACTTTGCAAACCTTACAAAATATATTTTTCCTATTAAAACTAACAAAGACACATGTCTACAGGCTTTATTAAAAATCTTGCATGTTTGGTTTAGGAATTATGTTGAAAAACATTTGTATTGCTTTTTCCGCATTATTAGAGGATTTTAAGAACATTGCTGTCATATTGAGTAAACAACTACTTTTTGTAATTACAAGCCTTAAAAAAGCATATGTTCGAGTAAAACTCACAAGGATGCATTGTTTTAGGCATTATTAGCATTTTTGCATGTGTGGTTAGGAAGTTATGTTTAAATAACTGTCATTTTGAATGTGGCAGTTATCCGTCATTATGAGTAAAACCTAATTTTTGTATTTGTAAACCTTACCAAAATGCCTGATTCTCATAAAACTCACATAGATTCAAAATCACAGGCATTTTTAGACGGATTGCATGTTTGGTTTTGGAGTTATGTTTATATAACTTTAATATTTAGTATGACATTTATATTGTCATATTAAGTAAAAAAGAACTGACTTGTGTCTTTACAAACCTTACAAAACATTTTTTCCCCCCCAGTAAAACTCACAAAGATACATTTCTCCAGGCATTATTAGCATTTTTGCATGTGTGGTTTAGGAGTTATGTTAACATAACCGTCATATTGAGGGTGGCAGTTATACTGTCATTATGAGTAAAACCTAATTTTTGTATTTATAAACCTTACCAAAATTCCTGATTCTGGTAAAACTCACATAGATACAATATTACAGGCATTTTTAGACATAATGCATGTTTGGTTTTGGAGTTATGTTTATATACATTTTTCCAGGCATTATTAGCTATTTATCATGTTTGGTTTAGGAGTTATGTTTAAATAACTGTCATATCAAATAATGCAATTATACTGTCATTATGAGTAAAACCCAGGTTTTGTATTTGTAAACCTTACCAAAATACCTGATTCTGGTAAAACTCATATAGATTCAATATTACAGGCAGTTTAAGACGGATTGCAAGTTTGGTTTAGGAGTTTGGTTTTGGAATGATGTTTATATTGCTTTTATATTTAGTTTGACAGTTATACCATCATATTGAGTAAAAAAAAAATAACTTTTGTCTTTACAATTCTTACAAAATAGGTTTTTTTAGTAAAATTCACAAAAATACATTTCTCCAGGCATTATTAGTCATTTTGCATGTTTGGTTTAGGAGTTGTGTTTAAATAACTGTTATTTTGAATATGGCAGTTATACTGTCATTATGAGTAAAACCCAATTTTTGTATTTGTAAACCTTACCTAAATAAAGCTCACATAGATTCAATATTACAGGCATTTTTAGAAGTTTTGCAAGTTTGGTTTTGGAGTTATTTTTCTTTAACTTTCATATTTAGTATGACAGTTATACTGTCATATTAAGTAAAAAAAAACTAACTTGTGTCTTTACAAACCTTATAAATTTTTTATTTTTTTCCCAGGAAAACTCACAAAGATACATTTCTCCAGGCATTATTAGCCATTTTGTATTTGTGGTTTAGGAGTTACAGTATGTTTAAATAACTGTCAGTGAGTAAAACCTAATTTTTGTATTTGTAAACCTTACCAAAAATACCTAATTCTGGTAAAAATCACATAGATACAATATTGCAGGCATTTTTAGACTTAATGCATGTTTGGTTTTGTAGTTATGTTTATATAACTTTCATATTTAGTATGACAGTTATACCATTATATTGAGTAAAAAAAAACAACTTGTGTCTTTATAAACCTTACCGTATTTTCCGCACCATAAGCCGCCCCGTGTTGTAAGCCGCATCTAACTGCGCTAAAGGAATGTCAAAAAAACAGTCAGATAGGTCAGTCAAACTTTAATAATATATTAAAAACCAGCGTTCTAACAACTCTGTTCACTCCCAAAATGTACGCAAATGTGCAATCACAAACATAGTAAAATTCAAAATAGTGCAGAGCAATAGCAACATAATGTTGCTCGAACGTTAATGTCACAACACACAAAATAAACATAACGCTCACTTTCTGAAGTTATTCTTCATTCATAAATCCCTCGAATTCTTCTCCTACGGTGTCCGAATTGAAAAGTTGGGCGAATGTGGGATCCAAAATGGCCGGCTCCGTCTCGTCGAAGTAATCGGAGTCAGTGTCGCTGTTGTCCAGCAGTTCTGTGAATCCTGCCTTCCGGAAAGCTCGGACCACAGTTGTGACCGAAATATCTGCCCAGGCATTTACGATCCATTGGCAGATGTTGGCGTATGTCGTCCGGCGCTGTCTCCCTGTCTTGGTGAACGTCACGTGTGTTCGCCTTCTGTCATCCACTGTTCCCACGCAGTTAGCAGTCTAGCTTCGAATGCTCTGTTGACACCAATATCTAGCGGCTGGAGGTCTTTTGTCAATCCACCCGGAATGACGGCGAGTATTGAATTAAGCGCGTAAGCGTGTCTCTTAATGTGATGTTATGAGCTAGCAAATATAACAACTACACTACCCAGCATGCAACGATAGTGACGAGCATGCGCGGTAGCCCTGAGAAGCGTTGTTGTATGTGCTGGCAGTTAGAATGTGGTTATGAGCACGCTGTGAGTAAACGTTGAGAACTCAGTTAACACGCCTCGTCTGCATTATTTATAATTAGACAGACAACACACTTAATAGGAGCCATTTTGGGGTCTTTACATAAACACACAAATGGAAATGAAACGCCACATATCCCAGCATGCACCGCGCGCTTCTTCTACGGGGAAAAAAGATGGCGGCTGTTTACCGTAGTTGCGAGACCTAAACTTTATGAAAATTAATATTAATATTAACCCATATATAAGGCGCACCGGATTATAAGGCGCACTGTCAGCTTTTGAGAAAATTTGTGGTTTTTAGGTGCGCCTTATAGTGCGGAAAATACGGTACTTTTTTTTTTTTCCAGCAAAACTCACAAAGATACATTTCTCCAGGTATACTTAGCCATTTATCATGTTTGGTTTAGGAGTTATGTTTAAATAACTGTCATATTGAGTGTGGCAGTTATACTGTCATTATGAGTAAAACCTAGATTTTGTATTTGTAAACCTTATTAAAATACCTGATTCTGGTAAAAATCACATAGATACAATATTACAGGCATTTTTAGACATAATGCATGTTTGGTTTTGGAGTTATGTTCATATAAAATTTACATTTATTATGACAGTTATACACATATTGACTAAAAAAAACTAACTTGTGTCTTAACAAACCTTACAAAATATTTTTATTTTCCAGTTAAACTCACAAAGATACCTTTCTCCAGGCAGAATTAGCCATTTAGCATGTTTAAATTAGGACTTATGTTTAAATAACTGTAATTTTGAACGTGGCAGTTATACTGTCATTATGAGTAAAACCTACTTTTTGTATTTGTAAACCTTACCAAAATACCTGATTCTGGTCAAACTCACATAGATTTAATATTACAGGCATTTTTAGACATAATGCATGTTTGGTTTTGGCGTTATGTTTATATAACTGTCATTTTGAATGTGGCAGTTATACTGTCATTATGAGTAAAAAAACTAACTTCTGTCTTTACAAACCTTACAATCCATTTCCCCAGGCTTTATTAGCCATTTAACATGTTTGGCTTAGGAGTTATGTTTGAATAACTGTCATATTGAGTGTGGCAGTTATACTGTCATTATGAGTAAAACATATTTTTTGTATTTGTAAACCTTACCAAAATACCTGATTCTGGTAAAACCCACATCGATACAATATTACAGGAATTTTTAGACATAAAATATGTTTGGTTTTGGAGTTATGTTTATATAACTTTCATATTTAGTATGACAGTTATACCATCATATTGAGTAATAAAACACTAATTTGTATCTTTACAAACCTTACAAAATATTGTTTTCCGGTAAAATTCGCAAATATACATTTCTCTAGGCATTATTAGTCATTTTGCATTTGTGTTTTAGGAATTATGTTTAAATAAGTGTCATATTAAGTAAAAAAAAAACTAACTTGTGTCTTTACAAACCTTATAAAAAAAAAAATTTTCCAGGAAAACTCACAAAGATACATTTCTCCAGGCATTATTAGCCATTTTGTATTTGTGGTTTAGGAGTTATGTTTAAATAACTTTCAGATTGAATGTGACAGTATACTGTCATTCTGAGTAAAACCTAATTTTTGTATTTGTAAACCTTACCAAAAATACCTGATTCTGGTAAAAATCACATAGATACAATATTGCAGGCATTTTTAGACATAATGCATGTTTGGTTTTGGAGTTATGTTTATACAACTTTCATATTTAGTATGACAGTATACCATCATATTGAGTAAAAAAAAAAAAAACTTGTGTCCTTATAAACCTTACAATTTTTTCCCCCCAAAACTCACAAAGAATACTGTCACTATGAGTAAAACCTAATATTTTGATTTGTAAACCTTACCAAAATACCTGATTCTGATAAAACTTACATATAATAAATATTACAGACATTTTTAGACGGATTGCATGTTTGGTTTTGGAGTTATGTTTATAAAACTTTCATATATAGTATGACAGCTATACTGTAAAATTAAGTACAATAAACTAACGTGTGTCTTTACAAACCTTACAAAATTTTTTGTTCCAATAAAATTCACAAAGATACATTCCTCCAGGCATTATTAGCCATTTTGTCAGATTGATTGTGACAGTATACTCTCATTATGAGAAAAACTAATATTTTGTATTTGTAAACCTTACAAAAACAACTGATTCTAGTAAAAATCACGTAGATACAAAATTATAGGAATTTTTAGACATAATGCATGTTTGGCTTTGGAGTTTTGTTTAAATAATTGTCATATTGAATGTGGCAGTATACTGTCATTATGAGTAAAACCTAATGTTTGTATTTGTCAACCTTACCAAAATACCTGATTCTGGTAAGACTCAATATTACAGGCATTTTTAGACAAAATGCATTTTGGTTTTGGAGTTAT
Source organism: Nerophis lumbriciformis (assembly GCF_033978685.3). NCBI lineage: Eukaryota > Metazoa > Chordata > Actinopteri > Syngnathiformes > Syngnathidae > Nerophis > Nerophis lumbriciformis. The sequence goes on along the minus strand of NC_084570.2, from coordinate 23,175,084 downwards.
GTTTATAAAACTTTCATATTTAGTATGACAGTTATACCATCGTATTAAATAAATAAAAAATAACTTGTGTCTTTATAACCTTACACATTATTTTTTTCCAGTAAAACTCACAAAGATACATTTCTCCAGGCATTATTAGTCATTTATCATGTTTGGTTTAGGAGTCATGTTTAAATAACTGTCATATTAAATGTTGCAGTTATACTGTCATTATGAGTAAAACCCAAGTTTTGTATTTGTAAACCTTACCAAAATACCTGATTCTGGCAAAACTCACATAGATTCAATATTACAGGCAGTTTAAGACGGACTGCAAGTTTGGTTTAGGAGTTTGGTCTTGGAATTATGTTTATCTAACTTTCATATTTAGTATGACAGTTATATATTGAGTAAAAAAAACAACTAACTAAAAAATTTTTTTTCTAGTAAAACTCACAAAGATTCATTTCTCCAGGCATTATTAGCCATTTAGCATATTTGGTTTAGGAGTTATGTTTAAATAACTGTTATTTTGAATATGGCAGTTATACTGTCATTATGAGTAAAACCCAATTTTTGTATTTGTAAACCTTACTAAAATAACCGATTCTGGTAAAACTCACATATATTTAATATTACAGGCATTTTTAGACGGATTGCAAGTTTGGTTTTGGTGTTATATTTATTCAACTTCCATATTTAGTATGACAGTATACTATTTTTTCCTGTAAAACTTACAAAGATACATTTCTCTAGGCATTATTTGACATTTTGCTTGCATGGTTTAGGAGTTATGTTTAAATAACAGTCAGATTGAATGTGACAGTATACTGTCATAGTAGTTTTTTACTCAATATGCCAGTAATGTTCTTAAAATCCTGAGATAATGCGAAAAAAGCAATAAAAATGTTTTTCAACATAATTCCTACACCAAACATGCAACATGTCTAATAATGCCTGAAGACATGTATCTTTGTTAGTTTTACTAGAAAATGTATCTTTTGTAAGTTTTGCAACGACGCAAGTTAGTTTTTTTAATTCAATATAACAGTATAACTGTCAAGCTAAATGTATAATTTATATAAACATAACTCCAAAACTGAACATGCATTATGTCTAAAAATGCCTAAAATATTGTATCTATGTGAGTTTTACCAGAATAAGGTAATTTTGTAAGGTTTTCAAATACAAAAATTGGTTTTTTTCTCATAATGACAGTAGAACTGCTATATTCAATTTGACAGTTATTTAATTATAACTTCCTAACCACACATGCAAATAGGCTAATAAAGCCTAAAACAATGCATCCTTGTGAGTTTTACTCGCAACATATGCTATTTTAAGGCTTGCAAACACAAAAAGTAGTTTTTTACTGATTATGACAGTAATGTTCTTAAAATCCTGAGATAATGCGAAATAAGCAATAAAAATGTTTTTCATCATAATTCCTACACCAAACATGCAACATGTCTAATAATGCATGGATACATGTATCTTTGTTAGTTATACTAGAAAAATGATCTTTTGTAAGTTTTACAAAGACTCAAGTTAGTTTTTTTAATCCAATATGACAGTATAACTGTCATACCAAATATGAAAGTTATATAAACATAACTCCAAAACTGAACATGCATTATGTCTAAAAATGCCTAAAATATTGTATCTATGTGAGTTTTACAAGAATCAGTTATTTTGGTAAGGTGTACAATTACATAAATTAGGGGTTTACTCATAATGACAGTTAACTGCTACATTCAATTTGACTGTTATTTAAACATAACTCCCTAACCACACATGCAAAATAGGTCAATAAAGCCTAAAACAATGCATCCTTGTGAGTTTTACTCGAAACATATGCTATTTTAGGCTTGCAAACACAAAAAGTAGTTTTTTTACTCATTTTGACAGTAATGTTCTTAAAATCCTGAGATAATGCAAAATAAGCAATAAAAATGTTTTTCAACATAATTCCTACACCAAACATGCAACATGTCTAATAATGCCTGAAGACATGTATCTTTGTTAGTTTTACTAGAAAAATTATATTTTGTAAGATTTGCAAAGAGGCAAGTTAGTTTTTTTAATTCAATATGACAGTATAACTGTCATACCAAATATGAAAGTTATACAAACATAACTCCAAAACTGAACATGCATTATGTCTAAAAATGCCTAAAATATTGTATCTATGTGAGTTTTACAAGAATCAGTTATTTTGGTAAGGTGTACAATTACATAAATTAGGGGTTTACTCACAATGACAGTTAACTGCTACATTCAATTTGACTGTTATTTAAACATAACTCCCTAACCACACATGCAAAATAGGTTAATAAAGCCTAAAACAATGCATCCTTGTGAGTTTTACTCGAAACATATGCTATTTTAAGGCCTGCAAACACAAAAAGTAGTTTTTTACTCATTTTGACAGTAATGTTCTTAAAATCCTGAAAAAATGCAAAATAAGCAAAAAAAAATGTTTTTCAACATAATTCCTACACCAAACATGCAACATGTCTAATAATGCCTGAAGACGTGTATCTTTGTTAGTTTTACTAGAAAAATTATCTTTTGTAAGTTTTGCAAAGAGGCAAGTTAGTTTTTTTAATTCAATATGACAGTCTAACTGTCATACCAAATATGAAAGATATATAATTGGGACGGCTTGGCGCAGTGGAAGAATGGCCGTGCGCGACCCGAGGGCCCCTTTGTTCAATCCCCACCTAGTACCAACCTCGTCATGTCCGTTGTGTTCTGAGAAAGACACTTCACCCTTGCTCCTGATGGGTGCTGGTTAGCGCCTTGCATGACAGCTCCCTCCATCAGTGTGTGAATGTGTGTGTGAATAGGTAAATATGGAAGTAGTGTCAAAGCGCTTTGAGTACCTTGAAGGCAGAAAAGCGCTATACAAGTACAACCCATTTATCATTATTTATTTATAAACATAACTCCAAAACTGAACATGCATTATGTCTAAAATTGCCTGTAATATTGTATCTATGTGAGTTTCACCAGAATCAGGTAATTTGGTAAGGTTTACAAATACAAAAATAGTTTTTTTTCATAATGACAGTATAACTGCTACATTCAATTTGACTGTTATTTAAACATAACTTCCTAATCACACATGCAAATAGGTTAATAAAGCCTAAAACAATGCATCTTTGTGAGTTTTACTCGAAACATATGCTATTTTAAGGCTTGCAAACACAAAAAGTAGTTTTTTAATCATTTTGACAGTAATGTTCTTCAAATCCTGAGATAATGCGAAATAAGCAATAAAAATGTTTTTCATCATAATTCCTACACCAAACATGCAACATGTCTAATAATGCATGGATACATGTGTCTTTGTTAGTTATACTAGAAAAATTATCTTTTGTAAGTTTTACAAAGACTCAAGTTAGTTTTTTTAATCCAATATGACAGTATAACTGTCATACCAAATATGAAAGTTATATAAACATAACTCCAAAACTGAACATGCATTATGTCTAAAAATGCCTAAAATATTGTATCTATGTGAGTTTTACAAGAATCAGTTATTTTGGTAAGGTGTACAATTACATAAATTAGGGGTTTACTCATAATGACAGTTAACTGCTACATTCAATTTGACTGTTATTTAAACATAACTCCCTAACCACACATGCCAAATAGGTTATTAAAGCCTAAAACAATGCATCCTTGTGAGTTTTACTCGAAACATATGCTATTTTAGGCTTGCAAACACAAAAAGTAGTTTTTTACTCATTTTGACAGTAATGTTCTTAAAATCCTGAGATAATGCAAAATAAGCAATAAAAATGTTTTTCAACATAATTCCTACACCAAACATGCAACATGTCTAATAATGCCTGAAGACATGTATCTTTGTTAGTTTTACTAGAAAAATGATCTTTTATAAGTTTTGCAAAGAGGCAAATAAGTTTTTTTAATTCAATATGACAGTATAACTGTCATACCAAATTTGAAAGTTATATAAACAAAACTCCAAACCTAAACATGCATTATGTCTAAAATTGCCTGTAATATTGTATATATGTGAGTTTCACCAGATTCAGGTAATTTGGTAAGGTTTACAAATACAAATTTTTTTTTTTTTCATAACTGCTACATTCAATTTGACTGTTATTTAAACATAACTTCCTAATCACACATGCAAATAGGTTAATAAAGCCTAAAACAATGCATCCTTGTGAGTTTTACTCGAAACATATGCTATTTTAAGGCTTGCAAACACAAAAAGTAGTTTTTTGCTCAGTATGACATTAATGATCTTAAAATCCTGAGATAATGCGAAATAAGCAATAAAAATGTTTTTCAACATAATTCCTACACCAAACATGCAGCATGTCTGATAATGCGTGAAGATATGTATCTTTGTTAGTTTTACTAGAAAAATTATATTTTGTAAGTTTTGCAAAGAGGCAAGTTAGTTTTTTTAATTCAATATGACAGTATAACTGTCATACCAAATATGAAATATATATAAACATAACTCCAAAATTGAAAATTCATTATGTCTAAAAATGCCTAAAATATTGTATCTATGTGAGTTTTACCAGAATCAGGTAATTTGGTAAGGTTTACAAATACAAAAATTGTTTTTTTTTCATAATGACAGTATAACTGCTACATTCAATTTGACTGTTATTTAAACATAACTTCCTAATCACACATGCAAATAGGTTAATAAAGCCTAAAACAATGCATCCTTGTGAGTTTTACTCGAAACATATGCTATTTTAAGGCTTGCAAACACAAAAAGTATTTTTTTACTCATTATGACAGTAATGTTCTTAAAATCCTGAGATAATGCGAAATAAGCAATAAAAATGTTTTTCAACATAATTCCTACACCAAACATGCAACATGTCTGATAATGCGTGAAGATATGTATCTTTGTTAGTTTTACTAGAAAATTTATATTTTGTAAGTTTTGCAAAGAGGCAAATACGTTTTTTTAATTCAATATGACAGTATGACTGTCATACCAAATATGAAAGTTATATAAACATAACTCCAAAACTGAACATGCATTATGTCTAAAAATGCCTAAAATATTGTATCTATGTGAGTTTTACAAGAATCAGTTACTTTGGTAAGGTGTACAATTACATAAATTAGGGGTTTACTCATAATGACAGTTAACTGCTACATTCAATTTGACTGTTATTTAAACATAACTCCCTAACCACACATGCAAAATAGATTAATAAAGCCTAAAACAATGCATCCTTGTGAGTTTTACTCGAAACATATGTTATTTTAGGCTTGCAAACACAAAAAGTATTTTTTTACTCATTTTGACAGTAATGTTCTTAAAATCCTGAGATAATGCAAAATAAGCAACAAAAATGTTTTTCAACATAATTCCTACACCAAACATGCAACATGTCTAATAATGCCTGAAGACATGTATCTTTGTTAGATTTACTAGAAAAATGATCTTTTATAAGTTTTGCAAAGAGGCAAATAAGTTTTTTTAATTCAATATGACAGTATAACTGTCATACCAAATATGAAAGTTATATAAACAAAACTCCAAACCTAAACATGCATTATGTCTAAAATTGCCTGTAATATTGTATATATGTGAGTTTCACCAGAATCAGGTAATTTGGTAAGGTTTACAAATACAAAATTTTTTTTTTTTCATAATGACAGTATAACTGCTACATTCAATTTGACTGTTATTTAAACATAACTTCCTAATCACACATGCAAATAGGTTAATAAAGCCTAAAACAATGCATCCTTGTGAGTTTTACTCGAAACATATGCTATTTTAAGGCTTGCAAACACAAAAAGTAGTTTTTTAATCATTTTGACAGTAATGTTCTTCAAATCCTGAGATAATGCGAAATAAGCAATAAAAATGTTTTTCATCATAATTCCTACACCAAACATGCAACATGTCTAATAATGCATGGATACATGTATCTTTGTTAGTTATACTAGAAAAATTATCTTTTGTAAGTTTTACAAAGACTCAAGTTAGTTTTTTTAATCCAATATGACAGTATAACTGTCATACCAAATATGAAAGTTATATAAACATAACTCCAAAACTGAACATGCATTATGTCTAAAAATGCCTAAAATATTGTATCTATGTGAGTTTTACAAGAATCAGTTATTTTGGTAAGGTGTACAATTACATAAATTAGGGGTTTACTCATAATGACAGTTAACTGCTACATTCAATTTGACTGTTATTTAAACATAACTCCCTAACCACACATGCAAAATAGGTTATTAAAGCCTAAAACAATGCATCCTTGTGAGTTTTACTCGAAACATATGCTATTTTAGGCTTGCAAACACAAAAAGTAGTTTTTTACTCATTTTGACAGTAATGTTCTTAAAATCCTGAGATAATGCAAAATAAGCAATAAAAATGTTTTTCAACATAATTCCTACACCAAACATGCAACATGTCTAATAATGCCTGAAGACATGTATCTTTGTTAGTTTTACTAGAAAAATGATCTTTTATAAGTTTTGCAAAGAGGCAAATAAGTTTTTTTAATTCAATATGACAGTATAACTGTCATACCAAATATGAAAGTTATATAAACAAAACTCCAAACCTAAACATGCATTATGTCTAAAATTGCCTGTAATATTGTATATATGAGTTTCACCAGAATCAGGTAATTTGGTAAGGTTTACAAATACAAAAAAATTTTTTTTTTCATAATGACAGTATAACTGCTACATTCAATTTGACTGTTATTTAAACATAACTTCCTAATCACACATGCAAATAGGTTAATAAAGCCTAAAACAATGCATCCTTGTGAGTTTTACTCGAAACATATGCTATTTTAAGGCTTGCAAACACAAAAAGTAGTTTTTTACTCATTATGACAGTAATGTTCTTAAAATCCTGAGATAATGCGAAATAAGCAATACAAATGTTTTTCAACATAATTCCTACACCAAACATGCAACATGTCTGATAATGCGTGAAGATATGTATCTTTGTTAGTTTTACTAGAAAAATTATATTTTGTAAGTTTTGCAAAGAGGCAAGTTAGTTTTTTTAATTCAATATGACAGTATAACTGTCATACCAAATATGAAATATATATAAACATAACTCCAAAATTGAACATGCATTATGTCTAAAAATGCCTAAAATATTGTATCTATGTGAGTTTTACCAGAATCAGGTAATTTGGTAAGGTTTACAAATACAAAAATTGTTTTTTTTTCATAATGACAGTATAACTGCTACATTCAATTTGACTGTTATTTAAACATAACTTCCTAATCACACATGCAAATAGGTTAATAAAGCCTAAAACAATGCATCCTTGTGAGTTTTACTCGAAACATTTGCTATTTTAAGGCTTGCAAACACAAAAAGTAGTTTTTTACTCATTATGACAGTAAAGTTCTTAAAATCCTGAGATAATGCGAAATAAGCAATAAAAATGTTTTTCAACATAATTCCTACACCAAACATGCAACATGTCTAATAATGCCTGAAAACTTTGTTAGTTTTACTAGAAAAAAATATATTTTGTAAGTTTTGCAAGAGGCAAGTTAGTTTTTTTAATGCAATATGACAGTATAACTGTCATACAGAATATGAAAGTTATATAAACATAACTCCAAAACTAAACATGGATTATGTCTAAAAATGCCTAAAATATTGTATCTCTGAGAGTTTTACAAGAATCAGTTAATTTGGTAAGGTGTACAATTACATAAATTAGGGGTTTACTCATAATGACAGTTAACTGCTACATTCAATTTGACTGTTATTTAAGCTTAACTCCCTAACCACACATGCAAATAGGATAAAAAAAAGCCTGAAACAATGCGTCCTTGTGAGTTTTACTCGAAACATATGCTATTTTAAGGCTTGCAAACACAAAAAGTAGTTTTTTTACTCATTATGACAGTAATAAATGGCGAATTATGCCTGGAGAAATGTATCTTTGTGAGTTTTACTGGGAAAACATTTTTTGTAAGGTTTATGAAGACACAAGTTATTCTTTTTTTACTCAATATGATAGTATAACTGTCATACTAAATATAAAAGTTGTATAAACATAACTCCAAAACCAAACATGCATTATGTCTAAAAATGCCTGCAATATTGAATCTATGTAAGTTTGACCAGAATCAGGTATTTTGGTAAGGTTTACAAATACAAAAATTGGGTTTTACTCATAATGACAGTATAACTGCCATATTCAAAATAACAGTTATTTAAACATAACTCCTAAACCAAACATGCTAAATGGCTAATAATGCCTGGAGAAATGTATCTTTGCGAGTTTTACTAGAAACAAATATTTTTAAGGTTTGTAAAGAAATGTTGTTGTTTTTTTTTACTCAATATGATGGTATAACTGTCTCTCTGAGCTGCCACCTTAACGTGGTAGAGGAGTTTGCGTGTCCCAATGATCCTAGGAGCTATGTTGTCCGGGGGCTTTATGCCCCCTGGTAGGGTCTCCCAAGACAAACTGGTCCTATGAGGGATCAGACAAAGAGCAGCTCGAAGACCTCCATGAATAATAAAAAACAAGGACCCAGATTTCCCTCGCCCGGACGCGGGTCACCGGGACCCCCTCTGGAGCCAGGCCCGGAGGTGGGGCACGATGGCGAGCGCCTGACATGGGGCCCGGCCGGGCACAGCCCGAAGAGGCAACGTGGGTCCCCCCTCCAATGGGCTCACCATCCATAGCAGGGGTCATAGAGGTCGGGTGCGATGTGAGCTGGGCGGCAGCCGAAGGCAGGGCACTTGGCGGTCCGATCCTCGGCTACAGAAGCTAGCTCTTGGGACGTGGAACGTCACCTCGCTGGGGGGGAAGGAGCCTGAGCTAGTGCGCGAAGTGGAGAAGTTCCGGTTAGATATAGTCGGACTCACTTCGACGCACAGCAAGAGCTCGGGAACCAGTTCTTTCGAGAGGGGCTGGACTCTCTTCCACTCTGGTGTTGCCGGCAGTGAAAGGCGACGGGCTGGGGTGGCAATTCTTGTTTCCCCCCGGCTCAGAGCCTGTACGTTGGAGTTCAACCCGGTGGACGAGAGGGTAGCTTCCCTCCGCCTTCGGGTGGGGGAACGGGTCCTGACTGTGGTTTGCGCTTACGCGCCAAACCGCAGCTCAGAGTACCCACCCTTTTTGGATTCACTCGAGGGAGTACTTGAGAGTGCTCCCCCGGGTGATTCCCTCATGCTACTGGGGGACTTCAATGCTCATGTTGGCAACGACAGTGAAACCTGGAGAGGCGTGATTGGGAAGAATGGCTGCCCGGATCTGAACCCGAGCGGTGTTTTGTTATTGGACTTTTGTGCCCGTCACAGATTTTCCATAACGAACACCATGTTCAAACATTAGGGTGTCCATATGTGCACTTGGCACCAGGACACCCTAGGCCGCAGTTCCATGATCGACTTTGTAGTTGTGTCATCGGATTTGCGGCCTCATGTTTTGGATACTCGGGTGAAGAGAGGGGCGGAGCTTTCTACCGATCACCACCTGTTGGTGAGTTGGCTGCGATGGTGGGGGAGGATGCCGGACAGACCTGGCAGGCCCAAACGCATTGTGAGGGTTTGCTGGGAACGTCTGGCAGAGTCTCCTGTCAGAGAGAGTTTCAATTCCCATCTCCGGAAGAACTTTGAACATGTCACGAGGGAGGTGCTGGACATTGAGTCCGAATGGACCATTTTCCGCGCCTCTATTGTCGAGGCGGCTGATTGGAGCTGTGGCCGCAAGGTAGTTGGTGCTTGTCGTGGCGGTAATCCTAGAACCCGTTGGTGGACACCGGCGGTGAGGGATGCCGTCAAGCTGAAGAAGGAGTCCTATCGGGTTCTTTTGGCTCATAGGACTCCTGAGGCAGCGGACAGGTACCGACAGGTGTGCGGCTTCAGCGGTCGCAGAGGCAAAAACTCGGACATGGGAGGAGTTCGGGGAAGCGCTGGAAAATGACTTCCGGACGGCTTCGAAGCAATTCTGGACCACCAGCCGCCGCCTCAGGAAGGGGAAGCAGTGCACTATCAACACCGTGTATGGCGAAGATGGTGTTCTGCTGACCTCGACTGCGGACTGTGGATCGGTGGAGGGAATACTTCGAAGACCTCCTCAATCCCACCAACACGTCTTCTTATGAGGAAGCAGTGTGTGGTGGGCTCTCCTATTTCTGGGGCTGAGGTTGCTGAGGTAGTTAAAAAGCTCCTCGGTGGCAAGGCCCCAGGGCTAGATGATGATGATGATGTTCCTTAAGGCTCTGGATGCTGTGGGGCTGTCTTGGTTGACAAGACTCTGCAGCATCGCGTGGACATCGGGGGCAGTACCTCTGGATTGGCAGACCGGGGTGGTGGTTCCTCTCTTTAAGAAGGGGAACCGGAGGGTGTGCTCTAACTATCGTGGGATCACACTCCTCAGCCTTCCCGGTAAGGTCTATTCAGGTGTACTGGAGAGGAGGCTACGCCGGATAGTCGAACCTCGGATTCAGGAGGAACAGTGTGGTTTTCGTCCTGGTCGTGGAACTGTGGACCAGCTCTATACTCTCGGCAGGGTCCTTGAGGGTACATGGGAGTTTGCCCAACCAGTCTACATGTGTTTTGTGGACTTGGAGAAGGCATTCGACCGTGTCCCTCTGGAAGTCCTGTGGGGAGTGCTCAGAGAGTATGGGGTATCGGACTGTCTGATTGTGGCAGTCCGCTCTCTGTATGCTCAGTGCCAGAGCTTGGTCCGCATTGCCGGCAGTAAGTCGGACACGTTTCCAGTGAGGGTTGGACTCCGCCAAGGCTGCCCTTTGTCACCGATTCTGTTCATAACTTTTATGGACAGAATTTATAGACGCAGTCAAGGCGTTGAGGGGATCTGGTTTGGTGGCTGCAGGATTAGGTCTCTGCTTTATGCAGATGATGTGGTCCTGTTGGCTTCATCTGGCCAGGATCTTCAGCTCTCACTGGATCGGTTCGCAGCCGAGTGTGAAGCGACTGGGATGGACCATGGACTCGGACCTCCAAGTCCCAGTGCATGGTTCTCGCTAACCCGGTCATGAGCTTTGGGTTATGACCGAAAGGACAAGATCACGGGTACAAGCGGCCGAAATGAGTTTCCTCCGCCGGGTGGCGGGGCTCTCCCTTAGAGATAGGGTGTGAGAAGCTCTGCCATCCGGGGAGAGCTCAAAGTAAAGCCGCTGCTCCTCCACATCGAGAGGAGCCAGATGAGGTGGTTCGGGCATCTGGTCAGGATGCCACCCGAACGCCTCCCTAGGGAGGTGTTTAGGGCACGTCCGACCGGTAGGAGGCCACGGGGAAGACCCAGGACACGTTGGGAAGACTATGTCTCCCGGCTGGCCTGGGAACGCCTCGGGGTCCCACAGGAAGAGCTGGACGAAGTGGCTGGGGAGAGGGAAGTCTGGGCTTCCCTGCTTAGGCTGCTGCCCCCGCGACCCGACCTCGGATAAGCGGAAGAAGATGGATGGATGGATGGATAAATATAAAAGTAATATAAACATCATTCCAAAACCAAACTCCTAAACCAAACTTGCAATCCGTCTTAAACTGCCTGTAATATTGAATCTATATGAGTTTTACCAGAATCAGGTATTTTGGTAAGGTTTACAAATACAAAACTTGGGTTTTACTCATAATGACAGTATAACTGCATTATTTGATATGACAGTTATTTAAACATAACTCCTAAACCAAACATGATAAATAGCTAATAATGCCTGGAAAAATGTATATAAACATAACTCCAAAACCAAACATGCATTATGTCTAAAAATGCCTGTAATATTGTATCTATGTGAGTTTTACCAGAATCAGGAATTTTGGTAAGGTTTATAAATACAAAAATTAGGTTTTACTCATAATGACAGTATAACTGCCACCCTCAATATGACGGTTATGTAACATAACTCCTAAACCACAAATGCAAAATGGCTAATAATGCCTGGAGAAATGTATCTTTGTGAGTTTTACAGGAAAAAAAACATTTTGTAAGGTTTGATAAGACACAAAATAGTTTTTTTTTTATTCAATATGTTTGTATAACTGTCATAATAAATGTAAAAGTTATATAAACATAACTCCAATACCAAACATGCAATCCGTCTAAAAATGCCTGTTATATTGAATCTATGTGAGTTTTACTAGAATCAGGTATTTTGTTAAGGTTTACAAATACAAAAATTAGGTTTTACTCACTATGACAGTATACTGTCACATTCAATCTGACTGTTATTTAAACACAAATTCTAAACCACGGATGCAAAGTGGCTAATAATAACTGGAGAAATGTATTTTTGTGAGTTTTACTGGAAAAAAAATATTTTGTAAAGTTTGTATAGACACAAGTTAGTTTTTTTTACTCAATATGATGGAAACATGCTTTATGTCTAAAAAAAATCCTGTAATATTTTATCCATGTGAGTTTTATCAGAATAAGTTATTTTGGTAATTTTACAAATACAAAAAATAGGTTTTACTCATAATGACAGTGCCACACGCAATATGACAGTTATTTAAACATAACTCTAAACCAAACATGGTTAATGGCTAATCATGCCTGGAGAAATGTATCTTTGTGAGTTTTACAGGAAAACATTTTTTTTTAAGGTTTATAAAGACACAAGTTAGTTTTTTTTACTCAATATGACAGTATAACTCTAATACTAAATGTAAAACATATATAAACATAACTCCAAAACAGAACATGCATTATGTTTAAAAATGCCTGTAATTTTGTATCCATGCGAGTTTTACGAAAATCAATTGTTGTAGTAAGGTTTGCAATTACAAAATTTTGGTTTTACTCACCATGATAGTATACTGTCACATTCAATTTGACAGTTATTTAAACATAACTACCAAACCACACATGCAAAATGGCTATAATGCCTGGAGAAATGTATCTTTGTGAGATTACTGGAAAAACATATTTTGTAAGGTTTGTAAAGAACCATTTTAGGTTTTTTTACTTAATATGATGAGGTGGCGACATTTCCAGGGTGTACCCCGCCTTCCGCTCGATTGTAGCTGACATAGGCTCCAGCGCCCCCCGCGACCCCGAAGGGAATAAGCGGTAGAAAATGGATGGATGGATGGACATCCATTAAAAAATGCCTGTAATATTGTATCACTCCTCTCTGAGCTGCCACCTTAACGTGGTAGAGGAGTTTGCGTGTCCCAATGATCCTAGGAGCTATGTTGTCCGGGGGCTTTAAGCCCCCTGGTAGGGTCTCCCAAGACAAACTGGTCCTAGGTGAGGGATCAGACAAAGAGCAGCTCGAAGACCTCCATGAAATATAAAAAACAAAGACCCAGATTTCCCTCGCCCGGACGCGGGTCACCGGGGCCCCCCTCTGGAGCCAGGCCCGGAGGTGGGGCACGATGGCGAGCACCTGGTGGCCGGGCCTGCCCCCATGGGGCCCGGCCGGGCACAGCCCGAAGAGGCAACGTGGGTCCCCCCTCCAATGGGCTCACCACCCATAGCAGGGGTCATGGAGGTCGGGTGCAATGTGAGCTGGGCGGCAGCCGAAGGCAGGGCACTTGGCGGTCCGATCCTCGGCTACAGAAGCTAGCTCTTGGGACGTGGAACGTCACCTCGCTGGGGGGGAAGGAGCCTGAGCTAGTGCGCGAGGTGGAGAAGTTCCGGCTAGATATAGTCGGACTCACTTCGAATGGTTTGGTGGCTGCAGGATTAGGTCTCTGCTTTTTGCAGATGATGTGGTCCTGATGGCTTCATCTGGCCAGGATCTTCAGCTCTCACTGGATCGGTTCGCAGCCGAGTGTGAAGCGACTGGGATGAGAATCAGCACCTCCAAGTCCGAGTCCATGGTTCTCGCCCGGAAAAGGGTGGAGTGCCATCTCCGGGTTGGGGAGGAGATTTTTCCCCAAGTGGAGGAGTTCAAGTACCTCGGAGTCTTGTTCACGAGTGGGGGAAGAGTGGATCGTGAGATCGACAGGCGGATCGGTGCGGCGTCTTCAGTAATGCGGACGCTGTATCGATCCGTTGTGGTGAAGAAGGAGCTGAGCCGGAAGGCAAAGCTCTCAATTTACCGGTCGATCTACGTTCCCATCCTCACCTATGGTCATGAGCTTTGGGTTATGACCGAAAGGACAAGATCACGGGTACAAGCGGCCGAAATGAGTTTCCTCCGCCGGGTGGCGGGGCTCTCCATTAGAGATAGGGTGAGAAGCTCTGCCATCCGGGAGGAGCTCAAAGTAAAGCCGCTGCTCCTCCACATCGAGAGGAGCCAGATGAGGTGGTTCGGGCATCTGGTCAGGATGCCACCCGAACGCCTCCCTAGGGAGGTGTTTATGGCACGTCTGACCGGTAGGAGGCCGCGGGGAAGACCCAGGACACGTTGGGAAGACTATATCTCCCGGCTGGCCTGGGAACGCCTCAGGGTCCCCTGGGAGGAGCTGGACGAAGTGGCTGGGGAGAGGGAAGTCTGGGCTTCCCTGCTTAGGCTGCTGCCCCCGCGACCCGACCTCGGATAAGCGGAGGAAGATGGATGGATGGATATTGTATCAATGTGAGTTTTACTAAAATCAGTTGTTTTTGTAAGTTTTGCAAATACAAAATATTGGTTTTACTCACTATGACAGTGTACTGTCACATTCAATCTGACAGCTATTTAAACATAACTCCTAAACCACACATGCAAAATGACTAATAATGCCGAGAAAAATGTATCTCTCTGAATTTTATTGGAAAAAAATATTTTTTAAGGTTTTTAAAATTACAAGTTTGTTATTTTTTACTCAATTTGACAGTATAACTGTCATACTGAATATGAAAGTTATATACACATAACTCTAAAACCAAACTTGCAGTCCGTCTAAAAATGCCTGTAATTATGAATCTATGTGAGTTTAACCAAAATCAGGTATTTTGGTAAGGTTTACAAATACCAAAATTAGGTTTTACTCATAATGACAGTATAACTGCCACACGCAATATGACAGTTTTTTAAACATAACTCCTAAAAAAACAAATGCAAAATGACTAATAATGCCTGGAAAAATGTATCTTTGTGAAATTTAATGAAAAAAAAATATTTTGTAAGGTTTGTAAAGACACAAATTAGTTTTTTTTACTCAATATGATGGTATAACTGTCATACTAAATATGAAAGTTGTATAAACATAACTGCAAAACCAAACATGTTTTATGTCTATGTGTAATATTGTATCTATGTGAGTTTTACCAGAATCAGGTATTTTGGTAAGGTTTACAAATACAAAAATTAGGTTTTACTCACTATGACAGTATACTGTCACATTCAATCTGACAGTTATGTAAACATAACTCCTAAACCACACATGCAAAATGGCTAATAATGCCTGGAGAAATGTATCTTTGTGAGTTTTACTAGGAAAAACAATTTGTAAGGTTTGTAAAGACACACGTTAGTTTTTTTTACTCAATATGACAGTATAACTGTCATACTACATGCAGAAAATATATAAACATGACTCCACAACCAAACTTGCAATCCGTCTAAAAATGTCTGTAATATTGAATCTATGTGAGTTTTACCAAAATGAGGTATTTTGGTAAGGTTGACAAATAAAAAAAATAGGTTTTACTGATAGTGACATTATAAGTGCCACACTCAATATGACAGTTATTTAAACATAAGTCATAAACGACACATGGAAATGGCTATTAAACCTGGAGAAATGTATCTTTGTTAGTTTTACTGGAGTAATGATCTTTTGTAAGGTTTACAAAGACACAAGTTTTTTTACTCAATATGACGGTATAACTGTCAAACTGAAAAAAGTTATAGAAACATAACTCCAAAACCAAACTCAAAAACCAAACATGCAATCCATTTAAAAATGCCTGTAATATTAAATATATGTGAGTTTTATCAGAATCAGGTATTGTGGTAAGGTTTACAATACCAAAATTAGGTTTTACTCATAATGACAGTATAACTGCCACGCTCAATATGACAGTTATTTAAACATAACTCCTAAAACACACATGCAAAATGACTAATAATGCGTGGAAAAATGTATCTTTGTGATTTTTACTGGAAAAAAATATTTTGTAAGGTTTGTAAAGATACTGGTTTTTTTTGTTTTTTTTAACTCAATATGATGGTATAACTGTCATACTAAAAATGAAAGTTTTATAAACATAACTCCAAAACCAAACTTCCAATTCGTAAAAAAAATGGCTGTAATATTGAATATATTTGATTTTTACCAGAATCAGGTATTTTGGTAAGGATTACAAATACAAAAATTAGGTTTTACTCATATTGACAGATAACCGCCAAATTGTTTTAAACATAACTCATAAACAAAACATGCTAAATGGCTAATAATGCCTGGAGAAAAGTATCTTTGTGAGTTTTACTGGAAAAAAATAAATAAAAATTGTAAGGTTTGTAAAAACACAAGTTAGTTTTTTCTAACTCAAAAAGACAGTATAACTGTCATACTAAATGGAAAAGTTATATAAACATAACTCCAAAACCAAACATGCATTATGTCTAAGAATGCCTGAAATGATGTATCCATGTGAGTTATACTAGAATCAGTTGTTTTTGTAAGTTTTGCAAATACAAAATATTGGTTTTACTCACTATGACAGTATACTGTCACATTCGATCTGACAGTTATTTAAACATAACTCCTAAACCACATATTCAAAATGACTAATAATGCCTGGAGAAATGTATCTCTGTGAATTTTTCTGGAAAAAAAATATTTTTTACAACACAAATTTTTTTTACTCAAAATGACAGCAGTATACTGTCATAGTGAGTAAAACCTTATTTTTGTATTTGTAAACCTTACCAAAATACCTGATTGTAGTAAAACTCACATAGATACAATATTACAGGCATTTTTTGAACATAATGCATGTTTGGTTTTGGAGTTATGTTTATATAACTTTCATATTTAGTATGACAGTTTTACTGTCATATTAAGTAAAAAAAAAAACTAACTTGTGTCTTTACAAACCTTACAAAATATATATTTTTTTTTTTTCAGTAAAACTCACAAAGGCATTATTAGTCATTTTGTATGTGTGGTTTAGGAGTTATGTTTAAATAACTGTCAGAGTGAATGTGACAGCATACTGTCATAGTGAGTAAATTCAATATTTTCTATTTTCAAACCTTAAAAAAACAACTGATTCTAGTAAAACTCACATGGATACAATGTTACAGGCATTTTTAGACATAATGCATGTTTGGTTTTGGAGTTTTGTTTATATACATTTTACATTTAGTATGACAGTTATACTGTCATATGGAGTAAAAAACAACTAACTTGTGTCTTTACAAACCTTACTAAAATGTTGTTTTTTTCAGGAAAACTCACAAAGATGCATTTCTCCAGTCATTATTAGCCATTTAGCATGTTTGGTTTAGGAGTTATGTTTAAATAACTGTCATTTTGAACGTTGCAGTTATACTGTCATTATGAGTAAAACCAAATTTTTGTATTTGTAAACCTTACCAAAATCCCTGTTTGTGGTAAAACTCACATAGATTCAATATTACATGCATTTTTAGACGGATTGCATGTTTGGTTTTGAAGTTATGTTTATATAACTTTCAAATTTAGTAAGACAGTTATACCATCATATTGAATAAAAAAAAAAAACTTGTGTCCGAACAAACCTTACAAAATATATTTTTTCCAGTAAAACTCACAAAAATAAATTTCTCCAGGCATTATTAGCCATTTTGCATGTGTGGTTTAGGAGTTATGTTTAAATAACTGTCAGATTGAATGTAACAGTATACTGTCATAGTGAGTAAAACCAATATTTTGTATTTGAAAACCTTACAAAAACAACTGATTCTACTAAAACTCACATGGATACAATATTACAGGCATTTTTAGACATAATGCATGTTTTTTTTTGGAGTTATAATTATATAACTTTTACATTTAGTATGACAGTTATACTGTCGTATTGAGTAAAAAAAATAAATAACTTGTGTCTTTAAAAACCTTACAAAATATTTTTTTTTCCCAGTAAAACTCACAAAGATAAATTTTTCCAGGCATTATTAGCCATTTTGCATGTGAGGTTTAGGAGTTATATTTAAATAACTGTCATATTGCGTGTCGCAGTTATACTGTCATTATGAGTAAAACCTAATTGTTGTATTTGTGAACCTTACCAAAATACCTGTTTGTGGTAAAACTCACATAGATTCAATATTACAGGCATTTTTAGATGGATTGCATGTTTGGTTTTGAAGTTATGTTTATATAACTTTTAAATTTAGTAAGACAGTTATACCATCATATTGAGTAAAAAAAACTAACTTGTGTCCAAACAAACCTTACAAAATATTTTTTTTCCAGTAAAACTCACAAAAATACATTTCTCCAGGCATTATTAGTCACTTTGAATGTGTGGTTTAGGAGTTATGTTTAAATAACTGTCAGATTGAATGTGACAGTATACTGTCATAGTGAGTAAAACCAATATTTTGTATTCCCAAAACTTACAAAAACAACTGATTCTAGTAAAACTCACATGGATACATCATTACAGGCAATTTTAGATATAATGCATGTTTGGTTTTGTAGTTATGTTTATACAACTTTTACATTAAGTATGACATTTATACTGTCATATTGAGTAAAACAAAACTAACTTGTGTCTTTACAAACCATACAAAATAATGTTTTTCCAGTAAAACTCACAAAGACACCTTTCTCCAGGCATTATTAGCCATATAGCATGTTTGGTTTAGGAGTTATGTTTAAATATTTGTCATTTTGAACATGGTAGTTATACTGTCATTATGAGTAAAACCAAATTTTTTTATTTGTAAACCTTACCAAAATACCTGTTACTGGAAAAAAATATTTTGTAAGGTTTGTATGGACACAAATTAGTTTCTTTTACTCAATATGACAGTATAACTGTCATACTAAATATGAAAGTTATATAAACATAACTCTAAAACCAAACATGCAATCCGTCTAAAAATGCCTGTAATATTGTATCTATATGAGTTTTACTACAATCAGGTATTTTGGTAAGGTTTACAAATACAACAATTAGGTTTTACTCATAATGACAGTATAACTGCCACACGCAATATGACAGTTATTTAAATATAACTCCTAAACCTCACATGCAAAATGGCTAATAATGCCTGGAAAAATCTATCTTTGTGAGTTTTACTGGGAAAAAATATATATTTTGTAAGGTTTTTAATGACACAAGTTTTTTGCTTTTTTACTCAATATGACAGTATAACTCTCATACTTAATGTAAAAGTTATATAATTATAACTCCAAAACCAAACATGCATTATGTCTAAAAATGCCTGTAATATTGTATCCATGTGAGTTTTACTAGAATCAGTTGTTTTTGTAAGGTTTTCAAATACAAAATATTGGTTTTACTCACTATGACAGTATACTGTCACATTCAATCTGACAGTTATTTAAACATAACTCCTAAACCACACATACAAAATGACTAATAACGCATGGAGAAAAGTTTATTTGTGAGTTTTAAACTGTCAGATTGAATGTGACAGTATACTGTCATAGTGAGTAAAACCAGTATTTTGTATTTGCAAAAATTACAAAAACAACTTATTCTAGTAAAACTCACATGGATACAATATTACAGGCATTTTTAGACATAATGCATGTTTGGTTTTGGAGTTATATTAATATGATGAGATGGCGACTTTTCCAGGGTGTACCCCGCCTTCCGCCCGATTGTAGCTGAGATAGGCTCCAGCGCCCCCCGCCACCCCGAAGGGAATAAACGGTAGAAAATGGATGGATGGTTGGACAGTATAACTGTCATACTAAATGTAAAAGTAGTATAAACATAACTCCAAAACCCAACATGCACCAAAATACCTGATTCTTGTAAAACCCACATCGATACAATATTACAGGAATTATTAGACATAAAGTATGTATGGTTTTGGAGTTATGTTTATATAACTTTCATATTTAGTATGACAGTTATACCATCATATTAAGTACAAAAAACTAATTTGTGTCTTTACAAACCTTACAAAATATTGTTTTCCTGTAAAATTCACCAATATACATTTCTCTAGGCATTTTTACTCATTTTGCATTTGTGTTTTAGTAGTTATGTTTAAATAACTGTCATATTGAGTGTGGCAGTTATACTGTCACTATGAGTGATTTGCAAACCTTACCAAAATACCTGATTCTGATAAAACTTACATATAATAAATATTATAGACATTTTTAGACGGATTGCATGTTTGGTTTTGGAGTTATGTTTATAAAACTTTCATTTATAGTATGACAGCTATACTGTAAAATTAAGTTAAAAAAAACTAGTGTGTGTCTTTTCAAACCTTACAAAATATTTGTTCCAGTAAAATTCACAAAGATTCATTCCTCCAGGCATTATTAGCCATTTTGTCAGATTGATTGTGACAGTATACTCTCATTATGAGTAAAACTAATATTTTGTATTTGTAAACCTTACAAAAACAACTAATTCTAGTAAAACTCACGTAGATGAAAAATTATAGGAATTTTTAGACATAATGCATGTTTGGTTTTGGAGTTATGTTTAAATAAATGTCATATTGAATGTGGCAGTATACTGTCATTATGACAGTATACTGTTGACAAAGTTGTATTTGTCAACTTTACCAAAATACCTGATTCTGGTAAAACTAAAAAAGATACAATATTACAGGCATTTTTAGACAAAATGCATTTTGGTTTTGGAGTTATGTTTATATAACTTTCATATTTAGTATGACAGACAGTTCATCATATTAAAAAAATAATAATAATTTGTGTCTTTATAAACCTTACACATTATTTTTTTCCAGTAAAACTCACAAAGATACATTTCTCCAGGCATTATTAGTCATTTATCATGTTTGGTTTAGGAGTCATGTTTAAATACCTGTCATATCAAATGTTGCAGTTATACTGTCATTATGAGTAAAACCCAAGTTTTGTATTTGTAAACCTTACCAAAATACCTGATTCTGGCAAAACTCACATAGATTCAATATTACAGGCAGTTTAAGACAGACTGCAAGTTTGGTTTAGGAGTTTGGTTTTGGAATTATGTTTATCTAACTTTCATATTTAGTATGACAGAAATACCATCATATTGAGTAAAAAAAACAACTAACTTTTGTCTTTACAAACCTTACAAAATATTTTTTTTCTAGTAAAACTCACAAAGATTCATTTCTCCAGACATTATTAGCCATTTAGCATATTTGGTTTAGGAGTTATGTTTAAATAACTGTTATTTTGAATATGGCAGTTATACTGTCATTATGAGTAAAACCCAATTTTTGTATTTGTAAACCTTACCAAAATAACCGATTCTGGTAAAACTCACATATATTCAATATTACAGGCATTTTTAGACAGATTGCAAGTTCGGTTTTGGTGTTATATCTATTCAACTTTCATATTTAGTATGACAGTTATACTGTCATATTGAGTAAAAAAAAGCTAACTTGTGTCTTTACAAACCTTACAAACTATTTTTTTCCTGTAAAACTTACAAAGATACATTTCTCCAGGCAGTATTTGACATTTTGCTTGCATGGTTTAGGAGTTATGTTTAAATAACAGTCAGATTGAATGTGACAGTATAATGTCATAGTAGTTTTTTACTCAATATGCCAGTAATGTTCTTAAAATCCTGAGATAATGCGAAAAAAGCAATAAAAATGTTTTTCAACATAATTCCTACACCAAACATGCAACATGTCTAATAATGCCTGAAGACATGTATCTTTGTTAATTTTACTAGAAAATGTATCTTTTGTAAGTTTTGCAACGACGCAAGTTAGTTTTTTTTAATTCAATATAACAGTATAACTGTCAAACTAAATGTAAAAGTTATTTAAACATAACTCCAAAACTGAACATGCATTATGTCTAAAAATGCCTAAAATATTGTATCTATGTGAATTTTACAAATACAAAAATTGGGTTTTTCTCATAATGACAGTATAACTGCTATATTCAATTTTACAGTTATTTAAACATAACTTCCTAACCACACATGCAAATAGGCTAATAAAGCCTAAAACAATGCATCCATGTGAGTTTTACTCGAAACATATGCTATTTTAAGGCTTGCAAACACAAAAAGTAATTTTTTATTCATGACAGTAATGTTCTTAAAATCCTGAGATAATGCAAAATAAGCAATAAAAATGTTTTTCAACATAATTCCTACACCAAACATGCAACATGTCTAATAATGCGTGAAGATATTTATCTTTGTTAGTTTTACTAGAAAAATTATCTTTTGTAAGTTTTGCAAAGAGGCATGTTAGTTTTTTTTAATTCAATATGAAAGTATAACTGTCATACCAAATATGAAAGTTATAACTCCAAAACTAAACATGCATGATGTCTAAAAATGCCTAAAATATTGTATCTATGTGAGTTTTACAAGAATCAGTTAATTTGGTAAGTTGTACAATTACATAAATTAGGGGTTTACTCATAATGACAGATAACTGCTACATTCAATTTGACTGTTATTTAAACATAACTCCCTAACCACACATGCAAAATAGGCTAATAAAGCCTAAAACATTGCATCCTTGTTACTTTTACTCGAAACCTATGCTATTGTAAGGCTTGCAAACACAAAAAGTAGTTTTTTTACTCATTATGACAGTAATGTTCTTAAAACCCTGAGATAATGCGAAATAAGCAATACAATTGTTTTTCAACATAATTCCTACACTAAACATGCAAGATATCGAATAATTCGTGAAGATATGTATCTTTGTTAGTTTTACTAGAAAAATTATCTTTTGTAAGTTTTGCAAAGAGGCAAGTTAGTTTTTTTAATTCAATATGACAGTATAACTGTCATACCTAATATGAAATACATATAAACATAACTCCAAAATTGAACATGCATTATGTCTAAAAATGCCTAAAATATTGTATATATGTGAGTTTCACCAGAATCAGGTAATTTGGTAAGGTTTACAAATACAATTTTTTTTTTTTCATAATGACAGTATAACTGCTTCATTCAATTTGACAGTTATTTAAACATAACTTCCTAACCACACATGCAAAAGAGGTTAATAAAGCCTAAAACAATGCATCCTTGTGAGTTTTACTCGAAACATATGCTATTTTAAGGCTTGCAAACACAAAAAGTAGTTTTTTACTCATTATGACAGTTATGTTCTTAAAATCCTGAGATAATGCGAAATCATCAATAAAAATGTTTTTCAACATAATTCCTACACTAAACATGCAACATGTCTAATAATGCCTGAAGACATGTATCTTTTTTAATTTCTACTAGAAAAATTATCTTTTGTAAGTTTTGCCATGACGCAAGTTAGTTTTTTTAATTCAATAGGACAGTATAAATATCATACCAAATATAAAAGTTTTATAAACATAACTCCAAATCTGAACATGCATTATGTCTAAAAATGACTAAATTATTACATCTATGATAGTCTTAAAAGAATCAGAAAATTTGGTAAGGTTTAAAAATACAAAAATTAGAGTTTACTCATAATGACAGATAACTGCTACATTCAATTTGACAGTTATTTAAACATAACTTCCTAACCACACATGCAAAAAGTCCTAAAACAGTGCATCCTTGTGAGTTTTACTCGAAACATATGCTTTTTTAAGGCTTGCAAACACTAAAAGTAATTTTTTACTCAATATGACAGTAATGTTCTTAAAATCTTGAGATAATGCGAAATAAGCAATAAAAATGTTTTTCAACATAATTCCTACACCAAGCATGCAACATGTCTAATAATGCCTGGATACATGTATCTTTGTTAGTTTTACTAGAAAAATTATCTTTTGTAAGTTTTGCAAAGAGGCAAGTTTGTTTTTTTAATTCAATATGACAGTATAACTGTCATACCAAATATGAAAGTTATGTAAACATAACTCCAAAACTGAACATGCATTATGTCTAAAAATGCCTAAAATATTGTATCTATGTGAGTTTTACAAGAATCAGTTAATTTGGTAAGGTGTACAATTACATAAATTAGGGGTTTACTAATAATGACAGATAACTGCTACATTCAATTTGACAGTTATTTAAACATAACTTCCTAACCACACATGCAAAATAGCCTAATACAGCCTAAAAGAATGCATCCTTGTGAGTTTTACTCGAAACATATGCTATTTTAAGGCTTGCAAACACAAAAAGTAATTATGCCTGGAGAAATGTATCTTTGTGAGTTTTAATGGGAAACAATTTTTTTGTAAGGTTTATAAAGACACAAGTTATTATTTTTTTTACTCAATATGATGGTATAACTGTCATACTAAATATAAAAGTTGTATAAACATAACTCCAAAATCAAACATGCATTATGTCTAAAAATGCCTGCAATATTGTATCTATGTGATTTTTACCATAATCAGGTATTTTTGGTAAGGTTTACAAATACAAAAATTAGGTTTTACTCACTATGACAGTATACTGTCACATTAAATCTGACAGTTATTTAAAAATATTGTAACTCCTAAACCAAAAATACAAAATGGCTAATAATGCCTGGAGAAATGTATCTTTGTGAGTTTTCCTGGAGAAAAAAAAAAAAAAAAGGTTTGTAAAGACACAAGTTAGTTTTTTTACTTAATATGACAGTAGAACTGTCATACTAAATATGAAAGTTAAATAAACATAACTCCAAAACCAAACTTGCAATACGTCTAAAAATGCCTGTAATATTGAATCTATGTGAGTTTTACCAAAATCAGGTATTTTGGTAAGGTTTACAAATACAAAAATTGGGTTTTACTCATAATGACAGTATAACTGCCATATTCAAAATAACAGTTATTTAAACATAACTCCTAAACCAAACATGCTAATTAGCTAATAATGCCTGGAAAAATGTATGTTTGTGAGTTTTACTAGAAAACAATATTTTGTAAGGTTTGTAAAGACACAAGTTTTTTCTTTTTTACTCAATATGATGGTATAACTGTCAAACTAAATATAAAAGTAATATAAACATCATTCCAAAACCAAACTCCTAAACCAAACTTGCAATCCGTCTTAAACTGCCTGTAATATTGAATCTATATGAGTTTTACCAGAATCAGGTATTTCCGTAAGGTTTACAAATACAAAACTTGGGTTTTACTCATAATGATAGTATAACTGTATTATTTGATATGACAGTTATTTAAACATAACTCCTAATCCAAACATGATAAATGGCTAATAATGCCTGGAGAAATGTATCATGGTGAGTTTTACTGGAAACAAATAATTTGTAAGGTTTATAAAGACACAAGTTAGTCTTTTTACTTAATATGATGGTATAACTGTCATACTAAATATGAAAGTTATATAAACATAACTCCAAAACCAAACATGTTTTATGTCTAAAAATTCCTGTAATATTGTATCTATGTGAGTTTTACTAGAATCAGGTATTTTGTTAAGGTTTACAAATACAAAAATTAGGTTTTACTCACTATGACAGTATACTGTCACATTCAATCTGACTGTTATTTAAACACAAATTCTAAACCACAGATGCAAAATGGCTAATAATAACTGGAGAAATGTATTTTTGTGAGTTTTACTGGAAAAAAAATATTTTGTAAGGTTTGTATGGACACAAGTTAGTTTTTTTTACTCAATATGATGGAAACATGCTTTGTGTCTAAAAAATCCTGTAATATTCTATCCATGTGAGTTTTATCAGAATCAGTTATTTTGGTAATTTTACAAATACCAAAATTAGGTTTTACTCATAATGACAGTATATCTGCCACACTCAATATGACAGTTATCTAAACCAAACATGGTTAATGGCTAATAATGCCTGGAGAAATGTATCTTTGTGAGTTTTACTGGAAAAACATTTTTTTTAAGGTTTATAAAGACACAAGTTAGTTGTTTTTACTCAATATGACAGTATAACTGTAATACTATATGTAAAAAATATATAAACATTACTGCAAAACTAAACTTGCATTATGTTAAAAATGCCTGTAATTATGTATCCATGCGAGTTTTACTAAAATCAATCGTTGTAGTAAGGTTTGCAATTACACAATATTGGTTTTACTCACCATGATAGTAAACTGTCACATTCAATTTGACAGTTATTTAAACATAACTACCAAACCACACATGCGAAATGGCTATAATGCCTGGAGAAATGTATCTTTGTGAGATTACTGGAAAAACATATTTTGTAAGGTTTGTAAAGAAACAATTTAGTTTTTTTTTACCTAATATGATGAGGTGGCGACTTTTCCAGGGTTTACCCCGCCTTCCGCCCGATTGTAGCTGAGATAGGCTCCGAAGGGAAAAAGCGGTATAAAATGGATGGATGGATGGACAGTATAACTGTCATACTAAATGTAAAAGTAGTATAAACATAACTCCAAAACCAAACATGCATTATGTCTAAAAATGCCTGTAATATTGTATCCATGTGAGCTTTACTAGAATCAGTTGTTTTTGTAAGTTTTGCAAATACAAAATATTGGTTTTACTCACTATGACAGTATACTGTCACATTCAATCTGACAGCTATTTAAACATAACTTCTAAACCAAACATGCAAAATGACTAATAATGCCTGGAAAAATGTATCTCTGTGAATTTTACTGGAAAAAAATATTTTGTAAGGTTTGTAAAATTACAAGTTTGTTATTTTTTACTCAATTTGACAGTATAATTGTCATACTAAATATGAAAGTTATATACACATAACTCCAAAACCAAATTTGCAATCCATCTAAAAATGCCTGTAATATTGAATCTATGTGAGTTTTACCAAAATCAGGTATTTTGGTAAGGTTTACAAATACAAAAATTAGGTTTAACTCATAATGACAGTATAACTGCCACACTCAATATGACAGTGTTTTTAAACATAACTCCTAAAAAACAAATGCAAAATGACTAATAATGCCTGGAAAAATTTATCTTTGTGAATTTTAATGGAAAAAAAATATATTGTAAGGTTTGTAAAGACATAAATTAGTTTTTTTTACACAATATGATGGTATAACTGTCATACTAAATATGAATGTTATATAAACATAACTGCAAAACCAAACATGTTTTATGTCTAAAAATTCTTGTAATATTGTATCTATGTGAGTTTTACCAGAATCAGGTATTTTGGTAAGGTTTAGAAATACAAAAATTAGGTTTTACTCACTATGACAGTATACTGTCACATTCAATCTGCCTGTTATTTAAACATATATTCTAAACCACAGATGCAAAATGGATAATAATGCCTGGAGAAATGTATTTTTGTGAATTTTACCGGGAAAAAATATTTTATAAGGTTTGTATAGACATAAGTTAGTTTTTTTTTACTCAACATGATAGTATAACTGTCTTACTAAATTTGAAAGTTATATAAACATAACTCCAAAACCAAACTTGCAATCTGTCTAAAAATGTCTGTAATATTGAATATATGTAATTTTTACCAGAATCAGGTATTTTGGTAAGGATTACAAATAAAAAAATTAGGTTTTACTCATAATGACGGATAACTGCCACATTCGAAATGAAAGTTTTTCTAAACATAACTCCTAAACAAAACATGCTAAATGGCTAATAATGCCTGGAGAAATGTATCTTTGTGAGTTTTACTGGAAAAAAAAAATTGTTAGGTTTGTAAAGCACAAGTCTTTTTTTAACTCAAAAAGACAGTATAACTGTCATACTAAATGGAAAAGTTATATAAACATAACTCCAAAACCAAACATGCATTTTGTCTAAAAATGCCTGAATTGATGTATCCATGTGAGTTTTACTAGAATCAGTTGTTTTTGTAAGTTTTGCAAATACAAAATATTGGTTTTACTCACTATGACAGTATACTGTCACATTCAATCTGACAGTTATTTGAACATAACTCCTAAACCACACATTCAAAATGACTAATAATGCCTGGAGAAATGTATCTCAGTGAATTTTTCTGGAAAAAAATATTTTGTAAGGTTTGTTATGACACAAGTTTTTTTTTTTTTTTTTACTCAATATGACAGCAGTATACTGTCTTAGTGAGTAAAACCAATATTTTGTATTTGCAAACCTTACAAAAACAACTGATTCTAGTAAAACTCACATGGATACAAAATTACAGGCATTTTTAGATGTAATGCATGTTTTGTTTTGGAGTTATGTTTATATAACTTTTACATTTAGTATGACAGTTATAATGTCATATTGAGTAAAAAAAATAACTTGTGTCTTTACAAACCTTACTTCTTTTTTTTTCAGTAAAACTCACAAATACACATTTTTCCAAGCATTATTAGCCATTTTGCATGTGTGGTTTAGTAGTTATATTTAAATAACTGCCATATTGAGTGTGGCAGTTATACTGTCATTATGAGTAAAACCTTATTTTTGTATTTGTAAACCTCACCAAAATACCTGATTGTAGTAAAACTCACATAGATACAATATTACAGGCATTTTTAGACATATTGCATGTTTGGTTTTGGAGTTATGTTTAAATAACTTTCATATTTAGTATGACAGTTATACTGTCATATTGAGTAAAAAAAACTAACTTGTGTCTTTACAAACCTTACAAAATATTTTTTTTTTTTTTCAGTAAAACTCACAAAAATACATTTCTCCAGGCATTATTAGTAATTTTGTATGTGTGGTTTAGGAGTTATGTTTAAATAACTGTCAGTTTGAATGTGACATCATACTGTCATAGTGAGTAAAACCAATATTTTGTATTTGCAAACCTTAAAAAAACAACTCATTCTAGTAAAACTCACATGGATGCAATGTTGCAGGAATTTTTAGACAAAATGCATGTATTTTAATATACATTTTACATTTAGTATGACAGTTATACTGTCATATAGAGTAAAAAAAACTAACTTGTGTCTTTACAAACCTTACAATTTTTTTTTTTTTTTTTCAGTAAAACTCACAAAGATGCATTTCTCCAGTCATTATTAGCCATCCATCCATCCATCCATCTTCTTCCGCTTATCCGAGGTCGGGTCGCGGGGGCAGCAGCTTAAGCAGGGAAGCCCAGACTTCCCTCTCCCCAGCCACTTCGTCCAGCTCCTCCCGGGGGATCCCGAGGCGTTCCCAGGCCAGCCGGGAGAGATAGTCTTCCCAGCGTGTCCTGGGTCTTCCCCGTGGCCTCCTACCGGTCGGACGTGCCCGAAACACCTTCCTAGGGAGGCGTTCGGGTGGCATCCTGACCAGATGCCCGAACCACCTCATCTGGCTCCTCTCGATGTGGAGGAGCAGCGGCTTTACTTTGAGCTCCCCCCGAATGACAGAGCTTCTCACCCTATCTCTAAGGGAGAGCGCCGCCACTCGGCGGAGGAAACTCATTTCGGCCGCTTGTAGCCGTGATCTTGTCCTTTCGGTCATGACCCAAAGCTCATGACCATAGGTGAGGATGGGAACGTAGATCGACCGGTAAATCGAGAGCTTTGCCTTCCGGCTCAGCTCCTTCTTCACCACAACGGATCGATACAGCGTCCGCATTACTGAAGATGCCGCACCGATCCGCCTGTCGATCTCACGATCCACTCTTCCCCCACTCGTGAACAAGACTCCGAGGTACTTGAGCTCCTCCACTTGGGGCAAGATCTCCTCCCCAACCCGGAGATGGCACTTAACCCTTTTCCGGGAGAGAACCATGGACTCGGACTTGGAGGTGCTGATTCCCATCCCAGTCGCTTCACACTCGGCTGCGAACCGATCCAGCGAGAGCTGAAGATCTTGGCCAGAGGAAGCCATCAGGACCACATCATCTGCAAATAGCAGAGACCTAATCCTGCAGCCACCAAACCAGATCCCCTCAACGCCCTGACTGCGTCTAGAAATTCTGTCCATAAAGGTTATGAACAGAATCGGTGACGAAGGGCAGCCTTGGCGGAGTCCAACCCTCACTGGAAACGTGTCCGACTTACTGCCGGCAATGCGGACCAAACTCTGGCACTGATTATACAGGGAGCGAACTGCCACAATAAGACAGTCCGTTACCCCATACTCTCTGAGCACTCCCCACAGGACTTCCCGGGGTACACGGTCGAATGCCTTCTCCAAGTCCACAAAGCACATGTGGACTGGTTGGGCAAACTCCCATGCACCCTCAATGACCCTGCCGAGAGTATAGAGCTGGTCCACAGTTCCACGACCAGGACGAAAACCACACTGTTCCTCCTGAATCCGAGGTTCGACTATCCGGCGTAGCCTCCTCTCCAGTACACCTGAATAGACCTTACCGGGAAGGCTGAGGAGTGTGATCCCACGATAGTTGGAACACACCCTCCGGTTCCCCTTCTTAAAGAGAGGAACCACCACCCCGGTCTGCCAATCCAGAGGTACCGCCCCCGATGTCCACGCGATGTTGCAGAGTCTTGTCAACCAAGACAGCCCCACAACATCCAGAGCCTTAAGGAACTCCGGGCGGATCTCATCCACCCCCGGGCCTTGCCACCGAGGAGCTTTTTAATAACCTCGGCAACCTCAGCCCCAGAAATAGGAGAGCCCACCACAGATTCCCCAGGCCCTGCTTCCTCATAGGAAGACGTGCTGGTAGGATTGAGGAGGTCTTCGAAGTATTCCCTCCACCGATCCACAACATCCGCAGTCGAGGTTAGCAGAGCACCATCCCCACCATACACGGTGTTGACACTGCACTGCTTCCCCTTCCTGAGGCGGCGGATGGTGGTCCAGAATTGCTTCGAAGCCGTCCGGAAGTCTTTTTCCATGGCCTCCCCGAACTCCTCCCATGTCCGAGTTTTTGCCTCCGCGACCGCTGAAGCCGCACACCGCTTGGCCTGTCGGTACCTGTCTGCTGCCTCAGGAGTCCCATGAGCCAAAAGAACCCGATAGGACTCCTTCTTCAGCCTGACGGCATCCCTCACCGCCGGCGTCCACCAACGGGTTCTAGGATTACCGCCACGACAGGCACCAACTACCTTGCGGCCACAGCTCCAATCGGCCGCCTCGACAACAGAGGTACGGAACATAGTCCACTCGGACTCAATGTCCAGCGCCTCCCTCGTGACATGTTCAAAGTTCTTCCGGAGGTGGGAATTGAAACTCTCTCTGACAGGAGACTCTGCCAGGCGTTCCCAGCAAACCCTCACAATGCGTTTGGGCCTGCCAGGTCTGTCCGGCATCCTCCCCCACCATCGCAGCCAACTCACCACCAGGTGGTGATCGGTAGAAAGCTCCGCCCCTCTCTTCACCCGAGTGTCCAAAACATGAGACCGCAAATCCGATGACACAACTACAAAGTCGATCATAGAACTGCGGCCTAGGGTGTCCTGGTGCCAAGTGCACATATGGACACCCTTATGTTTGAACATGGTGTTTATTATCGACAATCTGTGACGAGCACAAAAGTCCAATAACAGAACACCACTCGGGTTCAGATCTGGGCGGCCATTCTTCCCAATCACACCTCTCCAGGTTTCACTGTCGCTGCCAACATGAGCGTTGAAGTCCCCCAGTAGAACGAGGGAATCACCCGGGGGAGCACTCTCCAGTACTCCCTCGAGTGAATCCAAAAAGGGTGGGTACTCTGAGCTGCCGTTTGGCGCGTAAACGCAAACAACAGTCAGGACCCGTCCCCCCACCCGAAGGCGGAGGGAAGCTACCCTCTCGTCCACCGGGTTGAACTCCAATGTGCAGGCTTTGAGCCGAGGGGCAACAAGAATTGCCACCCCAGCCCGTCGCCTCTCACTGCCGGCAACGCCAGAGTGGAAGAGAGTCCAGCCCCTCTCAAGAGAAGTGGTTCCAGAGCCCTTGCTGTGCGTCGAAGTGAGTCCGACTATATCTAGCCGGAACTTCTCCACCTCACGCACTAGCTCAGGCTCCTTCCCCCCCAGCGAAGTGACGTTTCACGTCCCAAGAGCCAGCTTATGTAGCCGAGGATCGGACTGCCAAGCGCCCTGCCCTCGGCTGTCGCCCAGCTCACACTGCACCCGACCTCTATGGCCCCTGCTATGGGTGGTGAGCCCATTGGAGGGGGGACCCAAGTTGCCTCTTCGGGCTGTGCCCGGCCGGGTCCCATGGGGACAGGCCCGGCCACCAGGCGCTCGCCATCGTGCCCCACCTCCGGGCCTGGCTCCAGAGGGGGGCCCCGGTGACCCGCGTCCGGGCGAGGGAAATCTGGGTCCTTTGTGTTTGTTCTTCATCGAGGTCTTCGAGCTGCTCTTTGTCTGATCCCTCACCTAGGACCAGTTTGCTTTGGGAGACCCTACCAGGGGGCATAGAAACCCCCGGACAACATAGCTCCTAGGATCATTATTAGCCATTTAGCATTTTTGTTTTAGGAGTTATGTTTAATTAATTGTCATTTTGAACGTGGCAGTTATACTGTCATTAGAGTAAAACCTAATTTTTGTATTTGTAAACCTTACCAAAATACCTGAATATGGTAAAACTCACATAGATACAATATTACAGGCATTTTTAGACGGATTGCATGTTTGGTTTTGAAGTTATGTTTATATAACTTTCAAATTTAGTAAGACAGTTATACCATCATATTGAGTAAAAAAAACAAACTTTTGTCCAAACAAACCTTACAAAATATTTTTTTTTCCAGTAAAACTCACAAAAATACATTTCTCCAGGCTTTATTGGCCATTTTGCATCTGTGGTTTAGAATTTATGTTTAAATAACAGTCAGATTGAATGTGACAGTATACTGTCATAGTGAGTAAAACCAAAATGTTGTATTTGCAAACCTTACAAAAACAAATGATTCTACTAAAACTCACTTGGATACAATATTATAGGCATTTTAAGACATAATGCATGTTTCGTTTAGGAATTATGTTGAAAAACTCTTTTATTGCTTTTTTCGCATTATATCAGGATTTTAAAAACATCACTGTCATATTGAGCAAAAAAACTACTTTTTGTAATTGCAAGCCTTAAAAAAGCATATGTTTCAGGTAAAACTCACAAGGATGCATTGTTTTAGGCTTTATTAGCCTTTTTGCATGTGTGGTTAGGAAGTTATGTTTAAATAAATGTCAAATTGATTAGAGAAGTTATACTGTCATTATGGGTAAAACCTAATTTTTGTATTTGTAAACCTTACCAAATTACCTGATTCTGGTAAAACTCACATAGATACAGAATTTTATGCATTTTTTAACATAATGCATGTTTAGTTTTGGAATTATGTAACTTTCATATTTAGTATGAAAGTTATAGTCATATTGAATTAAAAAAACTAACTTACAACTTTGCAAACCTTACAAAATATATTTTTCCTATTAAAACTAACAAAGACACATGTCTACAGGCTTTAAAAAATCTTGCATGTTTGGTTTAGGAATTATGTTGAAAAACATTTGTATTGCTTTTTCCGCATTATTAGAGGATTTTAAGAATATTGCTGTCATATTGAGTAAACAACTACTTTTTGTAATTACAAGCCTTAAAAAAGCATATGTTCGAGTAAAACTCACAAGGATGCATTGTTTTAGGCATTATTAGCATTTTTGCATGTGTGGTTAGGAAGTTATGTTTAAATAACTGTCATTTTGAATGTGGCAGTTATCCGTCATTATGAGTAAAACCTAATTTTTGTATTTGTAAACCTTACCAAAATGCCTGATTCTCATAAAACTCACATAGATTCAAAATCACAGGCATTTTTAGACGGATTGCATGTTTGGTTTTGGAGTTATGTTTATATAACTTTAATATTTAGTATGACATTTATATTGTCATATTAAGTAAAAAAGAACTGACTTGTGTCTTTACAAACCTTACAAAACATTTTTTTCCCCCCAGTAAAACTCACAAAGATACATTTCTCCAGGCATTATTAGCATTTTTGCATGTGTGGTTTAGGAGTTATGTTAACATAACCGTCATATTGAGGGTGGCAGTTATACTGTCATTATGAGTAAAACCTAATTTTTGTATTTATAAACCTTACCAAAATTCCTGATTCTGGTAAAACTCACATAGATACAATATTACAGGCATTTTTAGACATAATGCATGTTTGGTTTTGGAGTTATGTTTATATACATTTTTCCAGGCATTATTAGCTATTTATCATGTTTGGTTTAGGAGTTATGTTTAAATAACTGTCATATCAAATAATGCAGTTATACTGTCATTATGAGTAAAACCCAGGTTTTGTATTTGTAAACCTTACCAAAATACCTGATTCTGGTAAAACTCATATAGATTCAATATTACAGGCAGTTTAAGACGGATTGCAAGTTTGGTTTAGGAGTTTGGTTTTGGAATGATGTTTATATTGCTTTTATATTTAGTTTGACAGTTATACCATCATATTGAGTAAAAAAAAAAAAAACTTTTGTCTTTACAATTCTTACAAAATAGGTTTTTTTAGTAAAATTCACAAATATACATTTCTCCAGGCATTATTAGTCATTTTGCATGTTTGGTTTATGAGTTGTGTTTAAATAACTGTTATTTTGAATATGGCAGTTATACTGTCATTATGAGTAAAACCCAATTTTTGTATTTGTAAACCTTACCTAAATAAAGCTCACATAGATTCAATATTACAGGCATTTTTAGAAGTTTTGCAAGTTTGGTTTTGGAGTTATTTTTCTTTAACTTTCATATTTAGTATGACAGTTATACTGTCATATTAAGTAAAAAAAAAACTAACTTGTGTCTTTACAAACCTTATAAATTTTTTATTTTTTTTCCCAGGAAAACTCACAAAGATACATTTCTCCACGCATTATTAGCCATTTTGTATTTGTGGTTTAGGAGTTACAGTATGTTTAAATAACTGTCAGTGAGTAAAACCTAATTTTTGTATTTGTAAACCTTACCAAAAATACCTGATTCTGGTAAAAATCACATAGATACAATATTGCAGGCATTTTTAGACTTAATGCATGTTTGGTTTTGGAGTTATGTTTATACAACTTTCATATTTAGTATGACAGTTATACCATCATATTGAGTAAAAAAAAAATTACTTGTGTCTTTATAAACCTTACAATTTTTTTCCCCCCAGTAAAACTCACAAAGATACATTTCTCGAGGCATAATTAGTCATTTATCATGTTTGGTTTAGGAGTTATGTTTAAATAACTGTCATATTGAGTGTGGCAGTTATACTGTCATTGTGAGTAAAACCTATTTTTTGTATTTGTAAACCTTACCAAAACACCTGATTCTGGTAAAACCCACATTGATACATAAATTACAGGAATTTTTAGACATAAAGCATGTTTCGTTTTGGAGTTATGTTTATATAACTTTCATATTTAGTATGACAGTTATACCATTATATATTAAGTAAAAAAACCTAATTTGTATCTTTACAAACCTTACAAAATATTGTTTTCCAGTAAAATTCACAAATATACATTTCTCTAGGCATTAGTAGTCATTTTGCATTCGTGTTTTAGGAGTTATGTTTAATTAACTGTCTTATTGAGTGTGGCAGTTATATTGTCACTATGAGTAAAACCTAATTTTTGTATTCGTAAACCTTACCAAAATACCTGATTCTGATAAAACTCACATATATTCAATATGACAGGCATTTTTAGACGGATTGCATATTTGGTTTTGGAATTATGTTTATATAACTTTCATACATAGTATAACAGCTATACTGTTAAATTGTGTAAAAAAAAAAACCTAACTTGTGTCTTTACAAACCTTACAAAATATGTTTTCCAGTAATACTCACAAAGACACATTCCTCAAGATATTATTAGCCATTTTGTCAGATTAATTGTGACAGTATACTGTCATTATGAGTAAAACGAATATTTTGTATTTGTAAACCTTACAAAAACTACTGATTCTAGTAAAACTCACATGGATACAAAATTATAAGCATTTTTAGACATAATGCATGTTTGGTGGCCGTCAATGTGGCAGTTATACTGTCATTATGAATAAAACCTAATTTTTGTATTTGTCAACCTTAACCAAAATACCTGATTCTGGTAAAACTCACACAGATACAATATTACAGGCATTTTTAGACATAATGCTTGTTTGGTTTTGGAGTTATGTTTATACAACTTTCATATTTAGTATGACAGTTATACCATCATATTAAATAAAAAAACTAACTTGTGTCTTTATAAACCTTACAAATTATTTGTTTCCAGTAAAACTCACCATGATACATTTCTCCAGGCATTATTAGCCATTTATCATGTTTGAATTAGGAGTTATGTTCGAATAACTGTCATATCAAATGTTGCAGTTATACTGTCATTATGAGTAAAACCCAAGTTTTGTATTTGTAAACCTTACCAAAATACATGATTCTGGTAAAACTCACATAGATTCAATATAACAGGCAGTTTAAGACAGATTGCAAGTTTGGTTTAGGAGTTTGGTTTTGGAATTATGTTTATATAACTTTCATATTTAGTATGACAGTTATACCTTCATATTGAGTAAAAAAAACAACTAACTTTTGTCTTTACAAACCTTACAAAATATTTTTTTCTAGTTAAAATCACAAAGATACCGGTACATTTCTCCAGGCATTATTAACCATTTTGCATGTGTGGTATATGTTTACATAACTATCATATTAAATGTGGCAGTTATACTGTCATTATGAGTAAAACCAAATTTGTGTATATGTAAACCTTACCAAAATACCTGATTCTGGTAAAACTCACATAGATACAATACTTAAGGCATTTTTAGACATAATGCATGTTTGGTTTTGGAGTTTTGTTTGTATACATTTCTCCAGGCATTAATAGCCATTTAGCATGTTTGGTTCAGGAGTTATGTTTAAATAACTGTTATTTTGAATATGGCAGTTATACTGTCATTATGAGTAAAACCTAAATTTTGTATTTATAAACCTTACCAAAATACCTGATTCTGGTAAAACTCACATAGATACAATATTACAGGCATTTTTACACATAATGCATGTTTGGTTTTGGAGTTATGTTTATATACATTTTTCCAGGCATTATTAGCCATTTATCATGTTTGGTTTAGGAGTTATGTTTAAATAACTGTCATATCAAATAATGCAGTTATACTGTCATTATGAGTAAAACCCAAGTTTTGTATTTGTAAACCTTACCAAAATACCTGATTCTGGTAAAACTCATATAGATTCAATATTACAGGCAGTTTAAGACGGATTGCAAGTTTGGTTTAGGAGTTTGGTTTTGGAATTATGTTTATATTACTTTCATATTTAGTTTGACAGTTATACCATCATATTGAGTAAAAAAAAATAACTTTTGTCTTTACAAACGTTACAAAATATTTTTTTCTAGTAAAACTCACAAAGATACATTTCTCCAGGCATTATTAGCCATTTAGCATGTTTGGTTTAGGAGTTATGTTTAAATAACTGTTATTTTGAATATGGCAGTTATACTGTCATTATGAGTAAAACCCAATTTTTGTATTTGTAAACCTTACAAAAAAATACCTGATTCTGGTCAAACTCACATAGATTCAATATTACAGGCATTTGTAGACGTATTGCAAGTTTGGTTTTGGAGTAATGTTTATTTAACTTTCATATTTAGTATGACAGTTAAACTGTCATATTAAGTGAAAAAACTAACTTGTTTCTTTACAAACCTTATAAAAAAAACGTTTTCCAGGAAAACTCACAAAGATACATTTTTCCTGGCATTATTAGCCATTTTGTAATTGTGGTTTAGGAGTTACAGTATGTTTAAATAACTGTCAGATTGAATGTGACAGTATACTGTCATAGTGAGTAAAACCTAATTTTTGTATTTGTAAACCTTACCAAAAATACCTGATTCTGGTAAAAATCACATAGATACAATATTGCAGGCATTTTTAGACATAATGCATGTTTGGTTTTGGAGTTATGTTTATACAACTTTTATATTTAGTATGACAGTTATACTATCATATTGAGTAAAAAAAAAATAACTTGTGTCTTCACAAACCTTACAAAAAAATATTTTCCCAGTAAAACTCACAAAGATACATTTCTCCAGGCATAATTAGCCATTTATTACTGTCATAATGAGTAAAAAACTACTTTTTGTGTTTGCAAGCCTTAAAATAGCATATGTTTCGAGTAAAACTCACAAGGATGCATTGTTTCAGGCTTTTTTAACCTATTTGCATGTGTGGTTAGGGAGTTAAGCTTAAATAACAGTCAAATTGAATGTAGCAGTTAACTGTCATTATGAGTAAACCCCTAATTTATGTAATTGTACACCTTACCAAATTAACTGATTCTTTTAAAACTCTCAAAGATACAATATTTTAGGCATTTTTAGACATAATGCATGTTTAGTTTTGGAGTTATGTTTATATAACTTTCATATTTGGTATGACAGTTATACTGTCATATTGCATTAAAAAAACTAACTTGCCTCTTTGCAAAACTTACAAAATATATTTTTTCTAGTAAAACTGACAAAGATACATGTCTTCAGGCATTATTAGACATGTTGCATGTTTGGTGTAGGAATTATGTTGAAAAACATTTTTATTGCTTATTTCTCATTATCTCAGGATTTTAAGAACTTTACTGTCATAATGAGTAAAAAACTACTTTTTGTGTTTGCAAACCTTAAAATAGCAAATGTTTCGAGTAAAACTCACAAGGATGCATTGTTTTAGGCTTTATTAACCTAATTGCATGTGTGATTAGGAAGTTATGTTTAAATAACAGTCAAATTGAATGTAGCAGTTATACTGTCATTATGAAAAAAAAACAATTTTTGTATTTGTAAAGCTTACCAAATTACCTGATTCTGGTAAAACTCACATAGATACAATATTTTAGGCATTTTTAGACATAATGCATGTTCAATTTTGGAGTTATGTTTATATATATTTCATATTTGGTATGACAGTTATACTGTCATATTGAATTAAAAAAACTAACTTGCCTCTTTCCAAAACTTACAAAATATAATTTTTCTAGTAAAACTAACAAAGTTACATATCTTCACGCATTATCAGACATGTTGCATGTTTGGTGTAGGAATTATGTTGAAAAACATTTTTATTGCTTATTTCGCATTATCTCAGGATTTTAAGAACAATACTGTCATAATGAGTAAAAAACTACTTTTTGTGTTTGCAAGCCTTAAAATAGCATATGTTTCGAGTAAAACTCACAAAGGTGCATTGTTTTAGGCTTTATTAACCTATTTGCATGTGTGATTAGGAAGTTATGTTTAAATAACAGTCAAATTGAATGTAGCAGTTATACTGTCATTATGAAAAAAAAAAAAAATTGTATTTGTAAACCTTACCAAATTACCTGATTCTGGTGAAACTCACATATATACAATATTACAGGCAATTTTAGACATAATGCATGTTTAGGTTTGGAGTTATGTTTATATAACTTTCATATTTGGTATGACAGTTATACTGTCATATTGCATTAAAAAAACTAACTTGCCTCTTTGCAAAACTTACAAAAGATATTTTTTCTAGTAAAACTAACAAAGATACATGTCTTCAGGCATTATTAGACATGTTGCATGTTTGGTGTAGGAATTATGTTGAAAAACATTTTTATTGCTTATTTCTCATTATCTCAGGATTTTCAGAACTTTACTGTCATAATGAGTAAAAAACTACTTTTTGTGTTTGCAAGCCTTAAATTAGCAAATGTTTCGAGTAAAACTCACAAGGATGCATTGTTTTAGGCTTTATTAACCTATTTGCATGTGTGATTAGGAAGTTATGTTTAAATAACAGTCAAATTGAATGTAGCAGTTATACTGTCATTATGAAAAAAAAACAATTTTTGTATTTTTAAACCTTACCAAATTACCTGATTCTGGTAAAACTCACATAGATACAATATTTTAGGCATTTTTAGACATAATGCATGTTCAATTTTGGAGTTATGTTTATATAACTTTCATATTTGGTATGACATTTATACTGTTATATTGAATTTAAAAAACTTATTTGACTCTTTGCAAAACTTACAAAATATATTTTTTCTAGTAAAACTAACAAAGATACATGTCTTCAGGCATTATTAGACATGTTGCATGTTTGGTGTAGGAATTATGTTGAAAAACATTTTTATTGCTTATTTTGCATTATCTCAGGATTTTAAGAACATTACTGTCAAAATGAGTAAAAAACTACTTTTTGTGTTTGCAAGCCTAAAATACCATATGTTTCGAGTAAAACTCACAAGGATGCATTGTTTTAGGCTTTATTAACCTATTTTGCATGTGTGGTTAGGGAGTTATGTTTAAATAACAGTCAAATTGAATGTAGCAGTTAACTGTCATTATGAGTAAACCCCTAATTTATGTAATTGTACACCTTACCAAAATAACTGATTCTTGTAAAACTCACATAGATACAATATTTTAGGCATTTTTAGACATAATGCATGTTCAGTTTTGGAGTTATGTTTATATAACTTTCATATTTGGTATGACAAATATACTGTCATATTGAATTAAAAAAACTTACTTGCCTCTTTGCAAAACTTACAAAAGATAATTTTTCTAGTAAAACTAACAAAGATACATGTCTTCAGGCATTATTAGACATGTTGCATGTTTGGTGTAGGAATTATGTTGAAAATCATTTTTATTGCTTATTTTGCATTATCTCAGGATTTTAAGAACATTACTGTCAAAATGAGTAAAAAACTACTTTTTGTGTTTGCAAGCCTAAAATAGCATATGTTTCGAGTAAAACTCACAAGGATGCATTGTTTTAGGCTTTATTAACCTATTTTGCATGTGTGGTTAGGGAGTTATGTTTAAATAACAGTCAAATTGAATGTAGCAGTTAACTGTCATTGTGAGTAAACCCCTAATTTATGTAATTGTACACCTTACCAAAATAACTGATTCTTGTAAAACTCACATAGATACAATATTTTAGGCATTTTTAGACATAATGCATGTTCAGTTTTGGAGTTATGTTTATATAACTTTCATATTTGGTATGACAGTTATACTGTCATATTGGATTAAAAAAACTAACTTGAGTCTTTGTAAAACTTACAAAAGATAATTTTTCTAGTATAACTAACAAAGATACATGTATCCATGCATTATTAGACATGTTGCATGTTTGGTGTAGGAATTATGATGAATAACATTTTTATTGCTTATTTCGCATTATCTCAGGATTTGTAGAACATTACTGTCATAATGAGTAAAAAACTACTTTTTGTGTTTGCAAGCCTTAAAATAGCAAATGTTTCGAGTAAAACTCACAAGGATGCATTGTTTTAGGCTTTATTAACCTATTTGCATGTGTGGTTAGGAAGTTATGTTTAAATAACTGTAAAATTGAATATAGCAGGTATACTGTCATTATGAGAAAAACCCAATTTTTGTATTTGTAAAATTCACATAGATACAATATTTTAGGCATTTTTAGACATAATGCATGTTCAGTTTTGGAGTTATGT
The DNA here is from genome assembly GCF_033978685.3 of Nerophis lumbriciformis. Taxonomy (NCBI): domain Eukaryota; kingdom Metazoa; phylum Chordata; class Actinopteri; order Syngnathiformes; family Syngnathidae; genus Nerophis; species Nerophis lumbriciformis. The sequence continues at coordinate 23,133,726 of NC_084570.2, read as the reverse complement.
TTAAATAACTTTTACATTTAGTTTGACAGTTATACTGTTATATTGAATTGAAAAAACTAACTTGCGTCGTTGCAAAACTTACAAAAGATACATTTTCTAGTAAAATTAACAAAGATACATGTCTTCAGGCATTATTAGACATGTTGCATGTTTGGTGTAGGAATTATGTTGAAAAACATTTTTATTGCTTTTTTCGCATTATCTCAGGATTTTAAGAACATTACTGGCATATTGAGTAAAAAACTACTATGACATTATACTGTCACATTCAATCTGACTGTTATTTAAACATAAGTCCTAAACCATGCAAGCAAAATGTCAAATACTGCCTGGAGAAATGTATCTTTGTAAGTTTTACAGGAAAAAAATAGTTTGTAAGGTTTGTAAAGACACAAGTTAGCTTTTTTTTACTCAATATGACAGTATAACTGTCATACTAAATATGAAAGTTGAATAGATATAACACCAAAACCAAACTTGCAATCTGTCTAAAAATGCCTGTAATATTGAATATATGTGAGTTTTACCAGAATCGGTTATTTTGGTAAGGTTTACAAATACAAAAATTGGGTTTTACTCATAATGACAGTATAACTGCCATATTCAAAATAACAGTTATTTAAACATAACTCCTAAACCAAATATGCTAAATGGCTAATAATGTCTGGAGAAATGAATCTTTGTGACTTTTACTAGAAAAAAAGTATTTAGTAAGGTTTGTAAAGACAAAAGTTAGTTGTTTTTTTTACTCAATATGATGGTATTTCTGTCATTCTAAATATGCAAGTTAGATAAACATAATTCCAAAACCAAACTCCTAAACCAAACTTGCAGTCTGTCTTAAACTGCCTGTTGTATTGAATCTATGTGAGTTTTGCCAGAATCAGGTTTTTTGGTAAGGTTTATAAATACAAAACTTGGGTTTTACTCATAATGACAGTATAACTGCAACATTTGATATGACAGGTATGACATGACTCCTAAACCAAACATGATAAATGACTAATAATGCCTGGAGAAATGTATCTTTGTGAGTTTTACTGGAAAAAAATAATGTGTAAGGTTTATAAAGACACAAATTATTATTTTTTTTTTAATATGATGAACTGTCTGTCATACTAAATATGAAAGTTATATAAACATAACTCCAAAACCAAAATGCATTTTGTCTAAAAATGCCTGTAATATTGTATCTTTTTTAGTTTTACCAGAATCAGGTATTTTGGTAAAGGTGACAAATACAACTTTGTCAACAGTATACTGTCATAATGACAGTATACTGCCACATTCAATATGACATTTATTTAAACATAACTCCAAAACCAAACATGCATTATGTCTAAAATTCCTATAATTTTTTATGTACGTGAGTTTTACTAGAATTAGTTGTTTTTGTAAGGTTTACAAATACAAAATATTAGTTTTACTCATAATGAGAGTATACTGTCACAATCAATCTGACAAAATGGCTAATAATGCCTGGAGGAATGAATCTTTGTGAATTTTACTGGAACAAATATTTTGTAAGGTTTGTAAAGACACACGCTAGTTTTTTTTAACTTAATTTTACAGTATAGCTGTCATACTATATATGAAAGTTTTATAAACATAACTCCAAAACCAAACATGCAATCCGTCTAAAAATGTCTATAATATTTATTATATGTAAGTTTTATCAGAATCAGGTATTTTGGTAAGGTTTACAAATCACTCATAGTGACAGAATAACTGCCACACTCAATATGACAGTTATTTAAACATAACTACTAAAACACAAATGCAAAATGACTAAAAATGACTAGAGAAATGTATATTTGTGAATTTTACAGGAAAACAATATTTTGTAAGGTTTGTAAAGACACAGATTAATTTTATTTACTTAATATGATGGTATAACTGTCATACTAAATATGAAAGTTATATAAACATGACTCCAAAACCTTACATACTTAATGTCTAATAATTCCTGTAATATTGTATCGATGTGGGTTTTACAAGAATCAGGTATTTTGGTAAGGTTTACAAATACAAAAAATAGGTTTTACTCATAATGACAGTATAACTGCCACACTCAATATGACACTTATTTAAACATTACTCCTAAACAAAACATGTTAAATGGCTAATAATGCCTGGGGAAATGTATCTTTGTGAGTTTAACTGGAAAAAAACCATTTTGTAAGGTTTGTAAAGACAGAAGTTAGTTTCTTTACTCATAATGACAGTATAACTACCACTTCAAAATGACAGTTATATAAACATAACTCCAAAACCAAACATGCATTATATTTAAAAATGCCTGTAATATTAAATCTATGTGAGTTTGACCAAAATCAGGTATTTTGGTAAGGTTTACAAATACAAAAAGTAGGTTTTACTCATAATGACAGTATAACTGCCACATTCAAAATTACAGTTATTTAAACATAACTCCTAATTTAAACATGCTAAATGGCTAATACTGCCTGGAGAAAGGTATATTTGTGAGTTTAACTGGGAAAAAAATTTTTTTTGTAAGGTTTGTAAAGACACAAGTTAGGTTTTTTTATTCAATATGTTTGTATAACTGTCATAATAAATGTAAAAGTTACATAAACATAACTCCAAAACCAAACATGCATTAAGTATAACTGTCACACTCAATCTGACGGTTAATTAAACATAACTCCTAAAACACAAATGCAAAATGACTAATAATGCCTAGAGAAAGGTATATTTGTGAATTTTACTGGAAAACAATATTTTGTAAGGTTTGTAAAGACACAAATTATTTTTTGTTTTTTACTCAATATGATGGTATAACTTTCATACTAAATATGAAAGTTATATAAACATACTCCAAAACCAAACATGCTTTATGTCTAAAAATTCCTGTAATATTGCATCGATGTGGGTTTAACCAGAATCAGGTATTTTGGTAAGGTTTACAAATACAAAAAATAGGTTTTACTCATAATGACATTATAACTGCCACACTCAATACGACAGTTGTTTAAACATAACTCCTAAACCAAACATGATAAATGGCTAAATATGCCTGGAGAAATGTATCTTTGTGAGTTTTACTGGGAAAACATTTTTTGTAAGGTTTATAAAGACACAAGTTTTTTTTTTCTTTACTCAATATGATGGTATAACTGTCATACTAAATATAAAAGTTGTATAAACATAACTCCAAAACCAAACATGCATTATGTCTAAAAATGCCTGCAATATTGTATCTATGTGATTTTTACCAGAATCAGGTATTTTTGGTAAGGTTTACAAATACAAAAATTAGGTTTTACTCACTATGACAGTATACTGTCACATTCAATCTGACAGTTATTTATACATACTGTAACTCCTAAACCACAATTACAAAATGGCTAATAATGCCTGGAAAAATTTATCTTTTTGAGTTTTCCTGGAATTTTTTTTTTTTTATAAGGTTTGTAAAGAAACAAATTAGTTTTTTTACTTAATATGACAGATTAACTGTCATACTGAATATGAAAGTTAAATAAACATATCTCCAAAACCAAACTTGCAATACGTCTAAAAATGCCTGTTATATTGAATCTATGTGAGTTTTACCAGAATCAGGTATTTTGGTAAGGTTTACAAATACAAAAATTGGGTTTTACTCATAATGACATTAACTGCCATATTCGAAATAACAGTTATTTAAACATAACTCCTGAACCAAACATGCTAAATGGCTAATAATGCCTGGAGAAATGTATCTTTGTGAATTTTACTAGAACAAATATTTTGTAAGGTTTGTAAAGACAAGTTGTTTTTTTTTTACTCAATATGATGGTATAACTGTCAAACTAATTATAAAAGTAATATAAACATAATTCCAAAACCAAACTCCTAAACCAAACTTGCAATCCGTCTTAAACTGCCTGTAATATTGAATCTATATGTGTTTTACCAGAATCAGGTATTTTGGTAAGGTTTACAAATACAAAACTTGGTTTTTACTCATAATGACAGTATAACTGCATTATTTGATATGACAGTTATTTAAACATAACTCCTAAACCAAACATGATAAATGGCTAATAATGCCTGGAAAAATGTATATAAACATAACTCCAAAACCAAACATGCATTATGTGTAAAAATGCCTGTAATATTGTATCTATGTGAGTTTTACCAGAATAAGGTATTTTGGTAAGGTTTATAAATACAACATTTAGGTTTTACTCATAATGACAGTATAACTGCCATATTCAAAATAACAGTTATTTAAACATAACTCCTGAACCAAACATGCTAAATGGCTATTAATGCCTGGAGAAATGTATACAAACATAACTCCAAAACCAAACATGCATTATGTCTAAAAATGCCTTTAGTATTGTATTTATGTGAGTTTTACCAGAATCAGGTATTTTGTTAAGGTTGAAAAATACAAAAATTAGGTTTTACTCATAATGACAGTATAACTGCCACATTGACCGCCACCAAACATGCATGATGTCTAAAAATGCCTATAATTTTGTATCCATGTGAGTTTTACTAGAATCAGTTGTTTTTGTAAGGTTTACAAATACAAAATATTAGTTTTACTCATAATGACAGTATACTGTCACAATCAATCTGACAATTTGGCTAATAATGCCTTGAGGAATGTATCTTTGTGAGTTTTACTGGAAATAATATTTTGTAAGGTTTGTAAAGACACAAGTTTTTTTTTTTTTTTTACACAATTTTACAGTATAGCTGTCATACTATATATGAAAGTTATATAAACACAACTCCAAAACCAAATATACAAAATGTGAGTTTTATCAGAATCAGGTATTTTGGTAAGGTTTACAAAAACAAAAATTAGGTTTTACTCATAGTGACAGTATAACTGCCACACTCAATAAGACAGTTAATTAAACATAACTCCTAAAACACAAATGCAAAATGACTAATAATGCCTAGAGAAAGGTATATTTGTGAATTTTACTGGAAGACAATATTTGTAAGGTTTGTAAAGATACAAATTATTTTTTGTTTTTTACTCAATATGATGGTATAACTTTCATACTAAATATGAAAGTTATATAAACATAGCTCCAAAACCAAACATGCTTTATGTCTAAAAATTCCTGTAATATTGTATCGATGTGGGTTTTACCAGAATCAGGTATTTTGGTAAGGTTTACAAATACAAAAAATAGGTTTTTATTTATAATGACACACAATACAATAACTCCCCCACTCAAAATGACAGTTATTTAAACATAACTCCTAAACCAAACATGATAAATGGCTAATTATGCCTGGAGAAATGTATCTTTGTGAGTTTTGGGAGAAAAAAAAACCCTGTAAGATTAATAAAGACACAAGTTTTTTTTTTTTTTTTACTCAATATGATGGTATAACTGTCATACTAAATATGAAAGTTGTATAAACATAACTCCAAAACCAAACATGAATTATGTCTAAAAATGCCTGCAATATTGTATCTATGTGATTTTTTACCAGAATCAGGTATTTTTGGTAAGTTTACAAATACAAAAATTAGGTTTTACTCATAATGACAGTATATTGTCACATTCAATCTGACAGTTATTTAAACATAACTCCTAAACCACAAATACAAAATGGCTAATAATGCCTGGAGAAATGTATCTTTGTGAGTTTTCCTGGAAAAATTTTTTTTTTATAAGGTTTGTAAAGACACAAGTTATTTTTTTGTACTTAATATGACAGTATAACTGTCATACTAAATATGAAAGTTAAATAAACATAACTCCAAAACCAAACTTGCAATACGTCTAAAAATGCCTGTAATATTGAATCTATGTGAATTTTACCAGAATCAGGTATTTAAGTAAGGTTTACAAATACAAAAATTGGGTTTTACTCATAATGACAGTATACTATCAAATTCAATCTGACAGTTATTTAAACATACTGTAACTCCTAAACCACAATTACAAAATGGCTAATAATGCCTGGAACAATGTATCTTTGTGAGTTTTCCTGGAAACTTTTTTTTTATAAGGTTTGTAAAGAAAAAAATTAGTTTTTTTACTTAATATGACAGTATAACTGTCATACTATATATGAAAGTTAAATAAACATAACTCCAAAACCAAACTTGCAATCCGTCTTAAACTGCCTGTAATATTGAATCTATATGAGTTTTACCAGAATCAGGTATTTTGGTAAGGTTTAAAAATACAAAACTTGGGTTTTACTCATTATGACAGTATAACTGCATTATTTGATATGACAGTTATTTAAACATAACTCCTAAACCAAACATGATAAATGGCTAATAATGCCTGGAAAAATGTATATGAACATAACTCCAAAACCAAACATGCATTATGTCTAAAAATGCCTGTAATATTGTATCTATGTGAGTTTTACCAGAATCAGGTATTTTGGTAAGGTTTATAAATACAAAATTTAGGTTTTACTCATAATGACAGTATAACTGCCATATTCAAAATAACAGTTATTTAAACATAACTCCTAAACCAAACATGCTAAATAGCTATAAATGCTTGGAGAAATGTATCTTTGTGAGTTTTACAAGAAAAAAATATTTTGTAAGGTTTGTAAAGACAAAAGTTATTTTTTTTTACTCAATATGATGGTTTAACTGTCAAACTAAATATAAAAGTAATATAAACGTAATTCCAAAACCAAACTCCTAAACCAAACTTGCAATCCGTCTTAAACTGCCTGTAATATTGAATCTATATGAGTTTTACCAGAATCAGGTATTTTGGTAAGGTTTACATTTGTAAACTTGGGTTTTACTCATAATGACAGTATAACTGCATTATTTGATATGACAGTTATTTAAACATAACTCCTAAACCAAACATGATAAATGGCTATTAATGCCTGGAGAAATGTATACAAACATAACTCCAAAACCGAACATGCATTATGTCTAAAAATGCCTTTAGTATTGTATCTATGTGAGTTTTACCATAATCAGGTATTTTGGTAAGGTTTACATATACACAAACTTGGTTTTACTCATAATGACAGTATAACTGCCACATTTAATATGACAGTTATGTAAACATAACTCCTATACCACACATGCAAAATGGTTAATAATGCCTGGAGAAATGTATCTTTGTGATTTTTACTAGAAAAAAATATTTTGTAAGGTTTGTAAAGACGAAAGTTAGTTGTTTTTTTACTCAATATGATGGTATAACTGTCATACTAAATATGAAAGTTATATAAACATAATTCCAAAACCAAACTCCTAAACCAAACTTGCAATCTGTCTTAAACTGCCTGTAATATTGAATCTATGTGAGTTTTACCAGAATCAGGTATTTTGGTAAGGTTTACAAATACATAACTTGGGTTTTACTCATAATGACAGTATAACTGCAACATTTGATATGACAGTTATTTAAACATCACTCCTAATCCAAACATGATAAATGGCTAATAATGCCTGAAGAAATGTATCATGGTGAGTTTTACTGGAAACAAATAATTTGTAAGGTTTATAAAGACACAAGTTAGGTTTTTTTATTTAATATGATGGTATAACTGTCATACTAAATATGAAAGTTATATAAACATAACTCCAAAACCAAACATGCATTATGTCTAAAAATGCCTGTAATATTGTATCTATGTGAGTTTTACCAGAATCAGGTATTTTGGTTAAGGTTGACAAATACAAAAATTAGGTTTTACTCATGATGACAGTATAACTAACACATTGACTGCCACCAAACATGCATTATGTCTAAAAATGCTTATAATTTTGTATCCATGTTAGTTTTACTAGAATCAGTTGTTTTTGTAAGGTTTACAAATACAAAATATTAGTTTTACTCATAATGACAGTATACTGTCACAATTAATCTGACAAAATGGCTAATAATGCCTAGAGGAATGTATCTTTGTGAGTTTTACTGGAAAAAATATTTTGTAAGGTTTGTAAAGACACAAGTTAGTTGTTTTTTTTACACAATTTAACAGTATAGCTGTCATACTATATATGAAAGTTATATAAACATAATTCCAAAACCAAATATGCAATCTGTCTAAAAATGCCTGTAATATTGAATATATGTGAGTTTTATCAGAATCAGGTATTTTGGTAAGGTTTACGAATACAAAAATTAGGTTTTACTCATAGTGACAATATAACTGCCACACTCAGTATGACAGTTAATTAAACATAACTCCTAAAACACAAATGCAAAATGACTACTAATGCCTAGGGAAATGTATATTTGTGAATTTTACTGGAAAACAATGTTTTGTAAGGTTTGTAAATATACAAATTAGTTTTTTTTTACTCAATATATGATGGTATAACTGTCATATATAAATATATATAAATATAAATATGAAAGTTATATAAACATTACTCCAAAACCAAACATGCTTTATGTCTAAAAATTCCTGTAATATTGTATCGATGTGGGTTTTACCAGAATCAGGTATTTTGGTAAGGTTTACAAATACAAAACATAGGTTTTACTCATAATGACAGTATAACTGCCACACTCAATATGACAGTTATTTAAACATAACTCCTAAACCAAACATGATAAATGACTAATTATGCGTGGAGAAATGTATCTTTGTGAGTTTTACTGGGGGAAAAAAAAATGGTATAACTGTCATACTAAATATGAAAGTTGTATAAAAATAACTCCAAAACCAAACATGCATTATGTCTAAAAATGCCTGCAATATTGTATCTATGTGATTTTTACCAGAATCAGGTATTTTTGGTAAGGTTTACAAATACAAAAATTAGGTTTTACTCACTATGACAGTATACTGTCACATTCAATCTGACATTTATTTAAACATATTGTAACTCCTAAACCACAAATACAAAATGGCTAATAATGCCTGGAGAAATGTATCTTTGTGAGTTTTCCTGGGAAAAAACAAAACAATTTATAAGGTTTGTAAAGTCACAAGTTAGTTTTTTTACTTAATATGACAGTAGAACTGTCATACTAAATATGAAAGTTAAATAAACATAACTCCAAAACCAAACTTGCAATACGTCTTAAAATGCCTGGAATATTGAATCTATGTGAGTTTTACCAGAATCAGGTATTTTGGTAAGGTTTACAAATACAAAAATTGGGTTTTACTCATAATGACAGTATAACTGCCATATTCAAAATAACAGTTATTTAAACATAACTCCTAAACCAAACATGCTAAATAGCTAATAATGCCTGTAGAAATGTATCTTTGTGAGTTGTACTAGAAAAAAATATTTTGTAAGGTCTGTAAAGAAAAAAGTTTTTTTTTTTTTTTTTACTCAATATGATGGTATGACTGTCAAACTAAATATAAAAGTAATATAAACATCATTCCAATACCAAACTCCTAAACCAAACGTGCAATCCGTCTTAAACTGCCTGTAATATTGAATCTATATGAGTTTTACCAGAATCAGGTATTTTGGTAAGGTTTACAAATACAAAACTTGGGTTTTACTCATAATGACAGTATAACTGCATTATTTGATATGACAGTTATTTAAACATAACTCCTAAACCAAACATGATAAATAGCTAATAATGCCTGGAAAAATTTATATAAACATAACTCCAAAACCAAACATGCATTATGTCTAAAAATGCCTGTAATATTGTATCATTGTGAGTTTTACCAGAATCAGGAATTTTGGTAAGGTTTATAAATACAAAAATTAGGTTTTACTCATAATGACAGTATAACTGCCACCCTCAATATGACAGTTATGTTAACATAACTCCTAAACCACACATGCAAAATGGCTAATAATGCCTGGAGAAATGTATCTTTGTGAATTTTACAGGAAAAAAAATATTTTGTAAGGTTTGATAAGACACAAAATAGTTTTTTTTATTTAATATGTTTGTATAACTGTCATAATAAATGTAAAAGTTATATAAACATAACTCCAATACCAAACATGCAATCGGTCTAAAAATGCCTGTAATATTAAATCTATGTGAGTTTTACTAGAATCAGGTATTTTGTTAAGATTTACAAATACAAAAATTAGGTTTTACTCACTATGACAGTATACTGTCACATTCAATCTGACTGTTATTTAAACACAAATTCTAAACCACAGATGCAAAATGGCTAATAATAACTGGAGAAATGTATTTTTGTGAGTTTTACTGGAAAAAAAATATTTTGTAAGGTTTGTATAGACACAAGTTAGTTTTTTTTTTTACTCAATATGATGGAAACATGCTTTATGTCTAAAAAATCCTGTAATATTTTATCCATGTGAGTTTTCAGTTATTTTGGTAATTTTACAAATACAAAAAATAGGTTTTACTCATAATGACAGTATACCTGCCACACTCAATATGACAGTTATTTAAACATAGCTCCACCCACTCAGCAGATGATTTTATGAATTTCTTTAATAAGAAAATTGAACTCATTAGAAAGGAGATTAAAGACAATGCATCGCAGCTATAACTGGGTTCTATTAACACAGATACGACTGTATCTACGAAGGATACCGCCCTCCAAAATAGTTTCTCTCTCTTTGATGAAATAACACTAGAGGAATTGTTAAGATGTGTCAATGGGACAAAACAAACATGTCTACTTGACCCATTTCCTGGGAAACTTATTAAGGAGCTATTTGTATTATTAGGTCCATCAGTGCTAAATATTATAAACTTATCACTTTCCTCTGGCACTGTTCCATTAGCATTCAAAAAAGCGGTTATTCATCCTTTGCTCAAAAGACCTAACCTCGATCCTGACCTCATGGTAAACTACCGGCCGGTGTCCCACCTTCCGTTTATCTCGAAAATCCTCGAAAAAATTGTCGCACAGCAGCTAAATGAACACTTAATGTCTAACAATCTCTGTGAACCTTTTCAATCCGGTTTCAGGGCAAATCACTCTACGGAGACAGCCCTCGCAAAAATGACTAATGATCTACTAACGATGGATTCTGATGCGTCATCTATGTTGCTGCTTCCTGATCTTATCGCTGCTTTCGATACCGTCGATCATAACATTTTATTAGAGCGTATCAAAACACGTATTGGTATGTCAGACTTAGCCTTGTCGTGGTTTAACTCTTATCTTACTGACAGGATGCAGTGCGTCTCCCATAACAATGTGACCTCGGACTATGTTAAGGTAACGTGCGGAGTCCCCCAAGGTTCGGTTCTTGGCCCTGCACTCTTTAGTATTTACATGTTGCCGCTAGGCGACATCATACGCAAATACGGTGTTAGCTTTCATTGCTATGCTGATGACACCCAACTCTACATGCCCCTAAAGCTGACCAACACGCCGGATTGTAGTCAGCTGGAGGCGTGTCTTAATGAAATTAAACAATGGATGTCCGCTAACTTCTTCCAACTCAACACTAAGAAAACGGAAATGCTGATTATCGGTCCTGCTAAACACCGACATTTATTTGATAATACCACCTTAACATTTGACAACCAAACAATTAAACAAAGCGACTCAGTAAAGAATCTGGGTATTATCTTCGACCCAACTCTCTCCTTTGAGTCACACATTAAGAGTGTTACTAAAACGGCCTTCTTTCATCTCTGTAATATCGCTAAAATTCGTTCCATTTTGTCCACTAGCGACGCTGAGATCATTATTCATGCGTTCGTTACGTCTCGTCTCGATTACTGTAACGTATTACTTTCGGGTCTCCCTATGTCTAGCATTAAAAGATTACAGTTGGTACAAAATGCGGCTGCTAGACTTTTGACAAGAACAAGAAAGTTTGATCATATTACGCCTATACTGGCTCACCTGCACTGGCTTCCTGTGCACTTAAGATGCGACTTTAAGGTTTTACTACTTACGTATAAAATACTACACGGTCTAGCTCCAGCCTATCTTGCCGATTGTATTGTACCATATGTCCCGGCAAGAAATCTGCGTTCAAAGAACTCCGGCTTATTAGTGATTCCCAGAGCCCAAAAAAAGTCTGCGGGCTGTAGAGCGTTTTCTATTCGGGCTCCAGCACTATGGAATGCCCTCCCGGTAACAGTTAGAGATGCTACCTCAGTAGAAACATTTAAGTCCCATCTCAAAACTCATTTGTATACTCTAGCCTTTGAATAGCCCCCCTTTTTTTAGACCAGTTGATCTGCCGTTTCTTTTCTTTTCTCCTCTGCTCCCCCCTATCCCTTGTGGAAGGGGAGACACACAGATCCGGTGGCCATGGATGGGGTGCTGGCTGTCCGGGGTCGGGACCCGGGGTGGACCGCTCGCCTGTATATCGGTTGGGAACATCTCTGCGCTGCTGACCCGTCTCCGCTCGGGATGGTTTCCTGCTGACCCCACTGTGGACTGGACTCTTACTGTTATGCTGGATCCACTATGGACTGGACTCTCACAATATTATGTTAGACCCACTCGACATCCATTGCATTCGGTCTCCCTAGAGGGGGGGGTTACCCACATATGCGGTCCTCTCCAAGGTTTCTCATAGTCATTCACATCGACGTCCCACTGGGGTGAGTTTTTCCTTGCCCTTATGTGGGCTGTACCGAGGATGTCGTTGTGGCTTGTGCAGCCCTTTGAGACACTTGTGATTTAGGGCTATATAAATAAACATTGATTGATTGATTGATAACTCTAAACCAAACATGGTTAATAGGCTATAATGCCTGGAGAAATGTATCTTTGTGAGTTTTACTGGAAACCTTTTTTTTTTAAGGTTTATAAAGACACAAGTTCGTTTTTTTTACTCAATATGACAGTATAACTGGAATACTAAATGTAAAAAATATAAAAACATAACTCCAAAACCAAACATGCATTATGTTTAAAAATGCCTATAATTTTGTATCCATGCGAGTTTTACTAAAATCAATTGTTGTAGTAAGGTTTGCAACTACAAAATATTGGTTTTACTCACCATGATAGTATACTGTCACATTCAATTTGACAGTTATTTAAACATAACTACCAAACCACACATGCGAAATGGCTATAATGCCTGGAGAAATGTATCTTTGTGAGATTACTGTCATTTTGAGTAAAACCTAATTTTTGTATTCGTAAACCTTACCAAAATACCCGATTCTGATAAAACTCACATATATTCAATATTACAGGCATTTTTAGACGGATTGCATATTTGGTTTTGGAATTATGTTTATATAACTTTCATATATAGTATGACAGCTATACTGTTAAATTGTGTAAAAAAACAACTAAATTGTGTCTTTACAAACCTTACAAAATATTTTTTCCAATAAAACTCACAAAGATACATTCCTCTAGGCATTATTAGCCATTTTGTCAGATTAATTGTGACAGTATACTGTCATTATGAGTAAAACTAATATTTTGTATTTGTAAACCTTACAAAAACAACTGATTCTAGTAAAACTCACATGGATACAAAATTATAAGCATTTTTAGACATAATGCATGTTTGGTGGCAGTCAATGTGGCAGTTATACTGTCATTATGAGTAAAACCTAATTTTTGTATTGGTCAACCTTAACCAAAATACCTGATTCTGGTAAAACTCACATAGATACAATATTACAGGCATTTTTAGACATAATGCATGTTTGGTTTTGGAGTTATGTTTATATAACTTTCATATTTAGTATGACAGTTATACCATCATATTAAATAAAAAAACTAACTTGTGTCTTTATAAACCTTACAAATTATTTGTTTCCAGTAAAACTCACCATGATACATTTCTCCAGGCATTATTAGCCATTTATCATGTTTGGATTAGGAGTTATGTTTAAATAACTGTTATTTTGAATATGGCAGTTATACAGTCATTATGAGTAAAACCTAAATTTTGTATTTATAAACCTTACCAAAATACCTGATTCTGGTAAAACTCACATAGATACAATATTACAGGCATTTTTAGACATAATGCATGTTTGGTTTTGGAGTTATGTTCATATACATTTTTCCAGGCATTATTAGCCATTTATCATGTTTGGTTTAGGAGTTATGTTTAAATAACTGTCATATCAAATAATGCAGTTATACTGTCATTATGAGTAAAACCCAAGTTTTGTATTTGTAAACCTTACCAAAATATCTGATTCTGGTAAAACTCATATAGATTCAATATTACAGGCAGTTTAAGACGGATTGCAAGTTTGGTTTAGGAGTTTGGTTTTGGAATTATGTTTATATTACTTTTATATTTAGTTTGACAGTTAAACCATCATATTGAGTAAAAAAAATAACTTTTGTCTTTACAAACCTTACAAAATATTTTTACTAGTAAAACTCACAAAGATACATTTCTCCAGGCATTTATAGCTATTTAGCATGTTTGGTTTAGGAGTTATGTTTAAATAACTGTTATTTTGAATATGGCAGTTATACTTTCATTATGAGTAAAACCCAATGTTTGTATTTGTAAACCTTACCAAAATACTTGATTCTGGTAAAACTCACATAGATACAATATTGCAGGCATTTTTATGTTTGGTTTTGGAGTTATGTTTATACAACTTTTATATTTAGTATGACAGTCATACCATCCTTTTGAGTAAAAAAAAAAAAAAAAACTTGTGTCTTTATAAACCTTACAAAATGTTCCCAGTAAAACTCACAAAGATACATTTCTCCAGGCATAATTAGCCTTTTATCATGTTTGGTTTAGGAGTTATGTTTAAACAACTGTCATATTGAGTGTGGCAGTTATACTGTCATTATGAGTAAAACCTATTTTTTGTATTTGTAAATTTTACCAAAATACCTGATTCTGGTAAAACCCACATGGATACAATATTGCAGGGATTTTTAGACATAAAGCATGTTTGGTTTTGGAGTTATGTTTATATAACTTTCATATTTAGTATGAAAGTTATACCATCATATTGAGTAAAAAACAAAAAATAATTTGTATCTTTACAAACCTTACAAAATTTTGTTTTCCAGTAAAATTCACAAATATACCTTTCTCTAGGCATTATTAGTCATTTTGCATTTGTGTTTTAGGAGTTATGTTTAATTAACTGTCATATTGAGTGTGGCAGTTATACTGTCACTATGAGTAAAACCTAATTTTAGTTTTTGTAAACCTTACCAAAATACCTGATTCTGATAAAACTCACATGTATTCAATATTACAGGCATTTTTAGACGGATTGCATATTTGGTTTTGGAGTTGTGTTTATATAACTTTCATATATAGTATGACAGCTATACTGTTAAATTGTGTAAAAAAACAAACTAACTCGTGTCTTTACCAAAATACCTGATTCTGGTAAAACTCATATAGATTCAATATTACAGGCAGTTTAAGACGGATTGCAAGTTTGGTTTAGGAATTTGTTTTTGGAATTATGTTTATATTAATTTTATATTTAATTTGACAGTTATACCATCATCCATCCATCCATCCATTTTCTACCGTTATTCCCTTTGGGGTCGCGGGGGGCGCTGGAGACTATCTCAGCTACAATCGGGCGGAAGGCGGGGTACACCCTGGACAAGTCGCCACCTCATCGCAGGGCCAACACAGATAGACAGACAACATTCACACTCACATCCACACACTAGGGCCAATTTAGTGTTGCCAATCAACTTATCCCCAGGTGCATGTCTTTGGAGGTGGGAGGAAGCCGGAGTACCCGGAAGGAACCCATGCAGTCCCGGGAAGGACATGCAAACTCCACACAGAAAGATCCCGAGCCCGGGACTGAACCCAAGACTACTCAGGACCTTCGCAGATGCACTAACCCCTCTTCCACCGTGAAGCCCAATTATACCATCATATTCAGTAAAAAAAAAAAAACTTTTGTCTTTACAAACCTTACAAAATAGTATTTTCTAGTAAAATTCACAAAGATACATTTCTCCAGGCATTATTAGCCATTTAGCATGTTTGGTTTAGGAGTTGTGTTTAAATAACTGTTATTTTGAATATGGCAGTTATACTGTCATTATGAGTAAAACCCAATTTTTGTATTTGTAAACCTTACCTAAATACCTGATTCTGAAAAAACTCACATAGATTCAATATTACAGGCATTTTTAGACGTATTGCAAGTTTGGTTTTGGAGTTATGTTTATTTAACTTTCATATTTAGTATGACAGTTATACTGTCATATTAAGTAAAAAAAACCTAACTTGTGTCTTTACAAACCTTATAAAAAAAATTTTTTTTTCCAGGAAAACAAAGATACATTTCTCCAGGCATTATTAGCCATTTTGTATTTGTGGTTTAGGAGTTATGTTTAAATAACTGTCAGGTTGAATGTGACAGTATACTGTCATTATGAGTATAACCTATTTTTTGTATTTGTAAACCTTACCAAAAATACCTGATTCTGGTAAAAATCACATAGATACAATATTGCAGGCATTTTTAGACATAATGCATGTTTGGTTTTGGAGTTATGTTTATACAACTTTCATATTTAGTATGACAGTTATACCATCATATTGAGTAAAAAAAACAAAAAACTTGTGTCTTTATAAACGTTACATTTTTTTTTTCCCCACAACTCACAAAGGTACATTTCTCCAGGCATAATTAGCCATTTATCATGTTTGGTTTAGGAGTTATGTTTAAATAACTGTCATATTAAGTGGGGTAGTTATTGTATCGTGTGTCATTATAAATAAAAACCTATTTTTTGTAATTGTAAACCTTACTAAAATACCTGATTCTGGTAAAACTCACATAGATACAATATTAAAGGCATTTTTAGACATAATGTATGTTTGGTTTTGGAGTTATATTTATATAACTTTCATATTTAGTATGACAGTTATACCATCATATTCAATAAAAAAACTAACTTGTGTCTTTATAAACCTTACAAATTATTTGTTTCCAGTAAAACTCACACTGATACATTTCTCCAGGCATTATTAGCCAGCCATTTATCATGTTTGGTTTAGGAGTTATGTTTAAATAACTGTCATATCAAATGTTGCAGTTATACTGTCATTATGAGTAAAACCCAAGTTTTGTATTTGTAAACCTTACCAAAATACCTGATCCTGGTAAAACTCACATAGATTAAATATTACAGGCAGTTTAAGACATATTGCAAGTTTGGTTTAGGAGTTTGGTTTTGGAATTATGTTTATATAACTTTCATATTTAGTATGACAGTTATACCATCATATTGAGTAAAAAAAAACTAACTTTTGTCTTTACAAACCTTACAAAATATTTGTTCCTAGTAAACATCACAAAGATACATTTTTTCCAGGCATTATTAGCCATGTATCATGTTTGGTTTAGGAATTATGTTTAAATAACTGTCATGTTGAGTGTGGCATTTATATTGTCATTATGAGTAAATAAATACATTTTTTTATTTGTAAACCTTACCAAAATACCTGATTCTGGTAAAACTCATATAGATACAATATTACAGGAATTTTTAGACATAAAACATGTTTGGTTTAGGAATTATGTTTAAATAACTGTCAGATTGAATGTGACAGTATACTGTCATAGTGAGTTAAACCAATATTTTGTATTTGCAAACCTTACAAAAACAACTGATTCTAGTTAAACTCACATGAATACAATATTACAGGCATTTTTAGACATAATGCATGTTTGGTTTTGGAGTTATGTTTATATTTTTTTTACATTTAGTATGACAGTTTTACTGTCATATTGAGTAAGAAAAAAATAACTTGTGTCTTTACAAACCCATTCATCCATCCATTTTCTACAGCTTATTCCCTTTGGGGTCGCGGGGGGCGCTGGAGCCTATCTAAGCTACAATCGGGCGGAAGGCGGCGTACACCCTGGACAAGTCGCCATCTCATCGCAGTCTTTACAAACCTTACAAAATTGGTTTTTTTTCCTGTAAAACATAAAAAGATACATTTCTCCAGGCATTATTAACCATTTTGCATGTGTGGTTTAGGAGTTATAATTACATAACTGTCATATTGAATGTGGCAGTTATACTGTCATTATGAGTAAAACCTATTTTTTGTTTTTGTAAACCTTACCAAAATACCTGATTCTAGTAAAACGAACATAGATTCATTGGTTTTGGAGTTATGATAATTTATCTTTCATATTTTGTATGACAGTTATATCATCATATTGAGTAAAAAATTTAACTTGTATCTTTATAAACCTTACAAATTCGTTTTTTCCAGTAAAACTCACAAAGATACATTTCTCCAGGCATTATTAGGCATTTATCATGTTTGGTTTAGGAATTATGTTTAAATACCTGTCATGTTAAATGTGGCAGTTTTATTGTCATTATGAGTAAAACCTATTTTTTGTATTTGTAAACCTTACCGGTTTAGGAATTATGTTTAAATACCTGTCATGTTAAATGTGTCAGTTATATTGTCATTATGAGTAAAACCTATTTTTTGTATTTGTAAACCTTACCAAAATACCTGATTCTGGTAAAACTCACATAGATACAATATTACAGGAATTTTTAGACATAAAACATGTTTGGTTTTGGAGTTATGTTTATATAACTTTCATATATAGAATGACAGTTGTATTAAGTAAAAAAAAACTAATTTGTGTCTTTACAAACCTTACAAAATATTTCTTTTTCATTAAAATTCACAAAGATACATTTTTCCAGGCATTATTAGTCATTTTGCATTTGTTTTTTATGAGTTATGTTTAAAAAACTGTCATATTGAGTGTGGCAGATATACTGTCATTATGAGGAAAACCTAATTTTTGTATTTGTAAAACATACCAATATACCTGATTTTGGTAAAACTCACATAGATTCAATATTACAGGCATTTTTAGACGGATTGCAAGTTTGGTTTTAGAGTTATGTGTATATAACTTTCATATTTAGTATGACAGTTATACTGTGAAATTGAGTAAAAATAACAAACTTGTAATTTTAAAAACCTTACAAAATATTTTTTTCCATTAAAATTCACAGAGCTACATTTTTCTCGGCATTATCAGTCATTTTGCATGTGTGGTTTAGGAGTTATGTTTAAATAGCTGTCAGATTGAATGTGACACTCATATAGATTCAATATTACAGGCAGTTTAAGACGGATTGCAAGTTTGGTTTAGGAGTTTGGTTTTGGAATTATGTTTATATTACTTTTATATTTAGTTTGACAGTTATACCATCATATTGAGTTAAAAAAAAAACTAACTTTTGTCTTTATAAACCTTACAAAAAAATGTTTTCCCAGTAAAACTCACAAAGATACATTTCTCCAGGCATAATTACTTTTTGTGTTTGCAAGCCTTAAAATAGCATATGTTTCGAGTAAAACTCACAAAGATGCATTGTTTTAGGCTGTATTAGGCTATTTTGCATGTGTGGTTAGGAAGTTATTTTTAAATAACTGTCAAATTGAATTTAGCAGTTATCTGTCATTATTAGTAAACCCCTAATTTATGTAATTGTACACCTTACCAAATTAACTGATTCTTTTAACACTATCATAGATGTAATATTTTAGTCATTTTTAGACATAATGCATGTTCAGTTTTGGAGTTATGTTTATATAACTTTTATATTTGGTATGACATTTATACTGTCATATTGAATTAAAAAAACTAACTTGCGTCATGGCAAACCTTACAGAAGATAATTTTTCTAGTAATTTTTTTTGCATTATGAAAAAAAAAATGTGTATTTGTAAACCTTACCAAATTACCTGATTCTAGTGAAACTCACATAGATACAATATTTTAGGCATTTTTAGACATAATGAATGTTCAATTTTGGAGTTATGTTTATATATATTTCATATTTGGTATGACAGTTATACTGTCATATTGCATTAAAAAAAACTAACTTGCCTCTTTGAAAAACTTACAAAAGATAATTTTTCAAGTAAAACTAACAAAGATACATGTCTTCACGCATTATTAGACATGTTGCATGTTTGGGGTAGGAAATATGTTGAAAAACATTTTTATTGCTTATTTCGCTTTATCTCAGGATTTTCAGAACATTACTGTCATATGAGTAAAAAACTACTTTTTGTGTTTGCAAACTTTAAAATAGCATATGTTTCGAGTAAAACTCACATGGATGCATTGTTTTAGACTTTATTAGCCTATTTTGCATGTGTGGTTAGAAGTTATGTTTAAATAACTGTCAAATTGAATGTAGCAGTTATCTGTCATTATGAGTAAACCCCTAATTTATGTAATTGTACACCTTACCAAATTAACTGATTCTTGTAAAACTCACATAGATACAATATTTTAGGCATTTTTAGACATAATGCATTTTCAGTTTTGGAGTTATGTTTATATAACTTTCATATTTGGTATGACAGTTATACTGTCATATTGAATTTAAAAAACTTATTTGACTCTTTGCAAAACTTACAAAATATATTTTTTCTAGTAAAACTAACAACGATACATGTCTTCAGGCATTATTAGACATGTTGCATGTTTGGTGTAGGAATTATGTTGAAAAACATTTTTATTGCTTATTTCGCATTATCTCAGGATTTTAAGAACATTACTGTCAAAATGAGTAAAACACTACTTTTTGTGTTTGCAAGCCTTAAAATAGCATATGTTTAGAGTAAAACTCACAAGGATGCATTGTTTTAGGCTTTATTAGCCTATTTGCATGTGTGGTTAGGAAGTTATGTTTAAATAACTGTCAAATTGAATATAGCAGGCATTATTAGGCATGTTGCATGTTTGGTGTAGGAATTATTTTGAAAAACAATTTTATTGATTTTTTCGCATTATCGCAGGATTTTAAGAACATTACTGGCATATTGAGTAAAAAACTACTATGACAGTATACTGTCACATTCAATCTGACTGTTATTTAAACATAACTCCTAAACCATGCAAGCAAAATGTCAAATAATGCCTGGAGAAATGTATCTTTGTAAGTTTTACAGGAAAAAAATAGTTTCTAAGGTTTGTAAAGACACAAGTTAGCTTTTTTTTACTCAATATGACAGTACAACTGTCATACTAAATATGAAAGTTGAATAAATATAACACCAAAACCAAACTTGCAATCCGTCTAAAAATGCCTGTAATATTGAATATATGTGAGTTTTACCAGAATTAGTTATTTTGGTGAGGTTTACAAATACAAAAATTGGGTTTTACTCATAATGACAGTATAACTGCCATATTCAAAATAACAGTTATTTAAACATAACTCCTAAACCAAATATGCTAAATGGCTAATAATGCCTGGAGAAATGAATCTTTGTGAGTTTTACTAGAAAAAAAATATTTTGTAAGGTTTGTAAAGACAAAAGTTAGTTGTTTTTTTTACTCAATATGATGGTATAACTGTCATGCTAAATATGAAAGTTAGATAAACATACTTCCAAAACCAAACTCCTAAACCAAACTTGCAGTCTGTCTTGAACTGCCTGTAATATTGAATCTATGAGAGTTTTGCCAGAATCAGGTATTTTGGTAAGGTTTACAAATACAAAACTTGGGTTTTACTCATAGTGACAGTATAACTGCAACATTTGATATGACAGCTAACATGACTCCTAAACCAAACATGATAAATAGCTAATAATGCCTGGAGAAATGTATCATGGTGAGTTTTACTGGAAACAAATAATTTGTAAGGTTTATAAAGACAAAAGTTATTTTTTTAAATTTAATATAATGGTATAACTGGCATACTAAATATGAAAGTTATATAAACATAACTCCAAAACCAAAATGCATTTTGTCTAAAAATGCCTGTAATATTGTATCTTTTTGAGTTTTACCAGAATCAGGTATTTTGGTAAGGTTGACA
Organism: Nerophis lumbriciformis; assembly: GCF_033978685.3. Classification (NCBI taxonomy): domain Eukaryota; kingdom Metazoa; phylum Chordata; class Actinopteri; order Syngnathiformes; family Syngnathidae; genus Nerophis; species Nerophis lumbriciformis. The sequence goes on along the minus strand of NC_084570.2, from coordinate 23,112,054 downwards.
AATACAAACATTAGGTTTTACTCATAATGACAGTATACTGCCACATTCAATATGAAAATTATTTAAACATAACTCCAAAACCAAACATGCATTATGTCTAAAAATTCCTATAACTTTGTATCTACGTGATTTTTACTAGAATCAGTTGTTTTTGTAAGGTTTACAAATACAAAATATTATTTTTTCTCATATTGAGAGTATACTGTCACAATCAATCTGACAAAATGGCTAATAATGCCTGGAGGAATGTATCTTTGTGAATTTTACAGGAACAAATATTTTGTAAGGTTTGTAAAGACACAAGTTATTTTTTTAACTTAATTTTACAGTATAGCTGTCATACTATATATGAAAGTTTTATAAACATAACTCCAAAACCAAACATGCAATCCGTTTAAAAATGTCTGTAATATTTATTATATGTAAGTTTTATCAGAATCAGGTATTTGGTAAGGTTTACAAATCAAAAAATTAGGTTTTACTCATAGTGACAGTATAACTGTCACCCTCAATATGACAGTTATTTAAACATAACTCCTATCTAGTGGTTAGAGTGTCCGCCCTGAGATCGGTAGGTTGTGAGTTCAAACCCCGGCCGAGTCATACCAAAGACTATAAAAAATGGGACCCATTACGTCCCTGCTTGGCACTCAGTATCAAGGGTTGGAATTGGGGGTTAAATCACCAAAAATGATTCCCGGGCGCAGCACCGCTGCTCCCCTCACCTCCCAGGGGGTGATCAAGGGGATGGGTCAAATGCAGAGGACACATTTCACCACACCTAGTGTGTGTGTGACAATCATTGGGACTTTAACTTTAACTTTAACTTTAACTTTAAAACACAAATGCAAAATGACTAATAATGCCTAGAGAAATGTATATTTGTGAATTTTACTGGAAAACAATATTTTGTAAGGTTTGTAAAGATACAAATTAGTGTTTTATTACTCAATATGATGGTATAACTGTCATACTAAATATGAAAGTTATATAAACATAACTCCAAAACCAAACATACTTTATGTCTAAAAATTCCTGTGATATTGTATCGATGTGGGTTTTACCAGAATCAGGTATTTTGGTAAGGTTTACAAATACAAAAAATAGGTTTTACTCATAATGACAGTATAACTGCCACACTCAATATAACAGTTATTTAAACATAACTCCGAAACCAAACATGTTAAATGGCTAATAATGCCTGGGTAAATGTATCTTTGTGAGTTTAACTGGAAAAAAAAATATTTTGTAAGGTTTGTAAAGACAGAAGTTAGTTTTTTTACTCATAATGACAGTATAACAACTACCACATTCAAAATGACAGTTATATAAACATAACGCCAAAACCAAACATGCATTATGTCTAAAAATGCCTGTAGTATTAAATCTATGTGAGTTTGACCAGAATCAGGTATTTTGGTAAGGTTTACAAATACAAAAAGTAGGTTTTACTCATAATGACAGTATAACTGCCACGTTCAAAATTACAGTTATTTAAACATAACTCCTAATTTAAACATGCTAAATGGCTAATACTGCCTGGAGAAAGGTATCTTTGTGAGTTTAACTGGAAAATAAAATTATTTTGTAAGGTTTGTAAAGACACAAGTTAGTTTTTTTTATTCAATATGTTTGTATAACTGTCATAATAAATGTAAAAGTTATATAAACATAACTCCAAAACCAAACATGCATTATGTCTAAAAATGCCTGTAATATTGTATCTATGTGAGTTTTACAAGAATCAGGTATTTTGGCAATGTTGAAAAATACAAAAATTAGGTTTTACTCATACAAAATATTAGTTTAACTCATAATGACGTATACTGTCACAATCAATCTGACAATATGGCTAATAATGCCTTGAGGAATGTATCTTTGTGAGTTTAACTGGAAAAAATATTTTGTAAGGTTTGTAAAGACACAAGTTATTTTTCTTTACACAATATTACAGTATAGCTGTCATACTATATATGAAAGTTATATAAACACAACTCCAAAACCAAATATGCAATATGTGAGTTTTATCAGAATCAGGTGTTTTGGTAAGGTTTACAAAAACAAAAATTAGGTTTTACTCACAGTGACAGTATAATTGCCACACTCAATATGACAGTTATTTAAACATAACTCCTAAAACACAAATGCAAAATGACTAATAATGCCTAGAGAATGGTATATTTGTGAATTTTACTGGAAAACAATATTTTGTAAGGTTTGTAAAGATACAAATTAGTTTGTTTTTTTACTCAATTTGATGGTATAACTTTCATACTAAATATGAAAGTTATATAAATATAACTCCAAAACCAAACATGCTTTATGTCTAAAAATTCCTGTAATATTGTATCGATATGGTACAAAAAAATGCAAATACAAAATATTGGTTTTACTCACTATGACAGTACACTGTCACATTCAATCTGACAGTTATTTAAACATAACTCCTAAACCACACATACAAAATGACTAATAACGCCTGGAGAAAAGTTTATTTGTGAGTTTTAAACTGTCAGATTGAATGTGACAGTATACTGTCATAGTGAGTAAAACCAATATTTTGTATTTGCAAAACTTACAAAAACAACTGATTCTAGTTAACTCACATGGATACAATATTACAGGCATTTTTAGACATAATGCATGTTGGGTTTTGGAGTTATGTTTATACTACTTTTACATTTAGTATGACAGTTATACTGTCCAACCATCCATCCATTTTCTACCGTTTATTCCCTTCGGGGTGGCGGGGGGCGCTGGAGCCTATCTCAGCTACAATCGGGCGGAAGGCGGGGTACACCCTGGAAAAGTCGCCATCTCATCATATTAATATAACTCCAAAAACAAACATGCATTATGTCTAAAAATGCCTGTAATATTGTATCCATGTGAGTTTTAGTAGAATCAGTTGTTTTTGTAAGGTTTTCAAATACAAATTATTGGTTTTACTCACTATGACAGTATACTGTTACATTCAATCTGACAGTTATTTAAACATAACTCCTAAACCACACATGCAAAATGGCTAATAATGCCTGGAGAAATTTATTTTTGTGAGTTTTACTGGAAAAAATATATTTTGTAAGGTTTGTTCGGACACAAGTTTGTTTTTTTTATTCAATATGATGGTATAACTGTCTTACTAAATTTGAAAGTTATATAAACATAACTTCAAAACCAAACATGCAATCCGTCTAAAAATGCATGTAATATTGAATCTATGTGAGTTTTACCACAAACAGGGATTTTGGTAAGGTTTACAAATACAAAAATTTGGTTTTACTCATAATGACAGTATAACTGCAACGTTCAAAATGACAGTTTTTTAAACATAACTCCTAAACCAAACATGCTAAATGGCTAATAATGACTGGAGAAATGCATCTTTGTGAGTTTTCCTGAAAAAAACAACATTTTAGTAAGGTTTGTAAAGACACAAGTTAGTTGTTTTTTACTCCATATGACAGTATAACTGTCATACTAAATGTAAAATGTATATAAACAAAACTCCAAAACCAAACATGCATTATGTCTAAAAATGCCTGTAACATTGTATCCATGTGAGTTTTACTAGAATCAGTTGTTTTTTTAAGGTTTGAAAATAGAAAATATTGAATTTACTCACTATGACAGTATGCTGTCACATTCAATCTGACAGTTATTTAAACATAACTCCTAAACCACACATACAAAATGACTAATAATGCCTTTGTGAGTTTTACTGAAAAAAATATATATATATTTTGTAAGGTTTGTAAAGACACAAGTTAGTTTGTTTTTTTACTTAATATGACAGTAAAACTGTCTTACTAAATATGAAAGTTATATAAACATAACTCCAAAACCAAACATGCATTATGTTCAAAAAATGCCTGTAATATTGTATCTATGTGAGTTTTACTACAATCAGGTATTTTGGTAAGGTTTACAAATACAAAAATAAGGTTTTACTCACTATGACAGTATACTGCTGTCATTTTGAGTAAAAAAAAATTGTGTTGTAAAATATATTTTTTTCCAGAAAACTTCACAGAGATACATTTCTCCAGGCATATTAGTCATTTTGAATATGTGGTTTAGGAGTTATGTTTAAATAACTGTCAGATCGAATGTGACAGTATACTTTCATAGTGAGTAAAACCAATATTTTGTATTTGCAAAACTTACAAAAACAACTGATTCTAGTATAACTCACATGGATACATCATTTCAGGCATTCTTAGACATAATGCATGTTTGGTTTTGGAGTTATGTTTATATAACTTTTCCATTTAGTATGACAGTTATACTGTCTTTTTGAGTTAGAAAAAACTAACTTGTGTCTTTACAAACCTTACAATTTTTATTTATTTTTTTCCAGTAAAACTCACAAAGATACTTTTCTCCAGGCATTATTAGCCATTTAGCATGTTTTGTTTATGAGTTATGTTTAAAACAATTTGGCGGTTATCTGTCAATATGAGTAAAACCTAATTTTTGTATTTGTAATCCTTACCAAAATACCTGATTCTGGTAAAAAATCAAATATATTCAATATTACAGCCATTTTTTTTTTTTACGAATTGCAAGTTTGGTTTTGGAGTTATGTTTATAAAACTTTCATTTTTAGTATGACAGTTATACCATCATATTGAGTTAAAAAAAAAAAAAAAAACAGTATCTTTACAAACCTTACAAAATATTTTTTTCCAGTAAAAATCACAAAGATACATTTTTCCCCGCATTATTAGTCATTTTGCATGTGTGTTTTAGGAGTTATGTTTAAATAACTGTCATATTGAGCGTGGCAGTTATACTGTCATTATGAGTAAAACCTAATTTTGGTATTGTAAACCTTACCACAATACCTGATTCTGATAAAACTCACATATATTTAATATTACAGGCATTTTTAAATGGATTGCATGTTTGGTTTTTGAGTTTGGTTTTGGAGTTATGTTTCTATAACTTTTTTTAGTTTGACAGTTATACCGTCATATTGAGTAAAAAAACTTGTGTCTTTGTAAACCTTACAAAAGATCATTACTCTAGTAAAACTAACAAAGATACATTTCTCCAGGTTTAATAGCCATTTTCATGTGTCGTTTATGACTTATGTTTAAATAACTGTCATATTGAGTGTGGCACTTATAATGTCACTATCAGTAAAACCTATTTTTTTTATTTGTCAACCTTACCAAAATACCTCATTTTGGTAAAACTCACATAGATTCAATATTACAGACATTTTTAGACGGATTGCAAGTTTGGTTTTGGAGTCATGTTTATATATTTTCTGCATGTAGTATGACAGTTATACTGTCATATTGAGTAAAAAAAACTAACGTGTGTCTTTACAAACCTTACAAATTGTTTTTCCTAGTAAAACTCACAAAGATACATTTCTCCAGGCATTATTAGCCATTTTGCATGTGTGGTTTAGGAGTTATGTTTACATAACTGTCAGATTGAATGTGACAGTATACTGTCATAGTGAGTAAAACCTAATTTTTGTATTTGTAAACCTTACCAAAATACCTGATTCTGGTAAAACTCACATAGATACAATATTACACATAGACATAAAACATGTTTGGTTTTGCAGTTATGTTTATACAACTTTCATATTTAGTATGACAGTTATACCATCATATTGAGTAAAAACAACTAATTTGTGTCTTTACAAACCTTACAAAATATTTTTTTTTCATTAAATTTCACAAAGATACATTTTTCCAGGCATTATTAGTCATTTTGCATTTGTTTTTTTAGGAGTTATGTTTAAAAAACTGTCATATTGCGTGTGGCAGTTATACTGTCATTATGAGTAAAACCAAAATACCTGATTTTGGTTAAACTCACATAGATTCATAATTACAGGCATTTTTAGACGGATTGCAAGTTTGGTTTTAGAGTTATGTGTATATAACTTTCATATTCAGTATGACAGTTATACTGTCAAATTGAGTAAAAAATAACAAACTTGTAATTTTAAAAACCTTAAAAAATATTTTTTTCCAATAAAATTCAGAGAGATACATTTTTCTCGGCATTATTAGTCATTTTGCATGTGTGGTTTAGGAGTTATGTTTAAATAGCTGTCAGATTGAATGTGACAGTACACTGTCATAGTGAGTAAAACCAATATTTTGTATTTGCAAAACTTACAAAAACAACTGATTTTAGTAAAACTCACATTGATACAATATCCATCCATCCATCTTCCTCCGCTTATCCGAGGTCGGGTCGCGGGGGCAGCAGCCTAAGCAGGGAAGCCCAGACTTCCCTCTCCCCAGCCACTTCGTCCAGCTCCTCCCAGGGGACCCCGAGGCGTTCCCAGGCCAGCCGGGAGATATAGTCTTCCCAACGTGTCCTGGGTCTTCCCCGCGGCCTCCTACCGGTCAGACGTGCCATAAACACCTCCCTAGGGAGGCGTTCGGGTGGCATCCTGACCAGATGCCCGAACCACCTCATCTGGCTCCTCTCGATGTGGAGGAGCAGCGGCTTTACTTTGAGCTCCTCCCGGATGGCAGAGCTTCTCACCCTATCTCTAATGGAGAGCCCCGCCACCCGGCGGAGGAAACTCATTTCGGCCGCTTGTACCCGTGATCTTGTCCTTTCGGTCATAACCCAAAGCTCATGACCATAGGTGAGGATGGGAACGTAGATCGACCGGTAAATTGAGAGCTTTGCCTTCCGGCTCAGCTCCTTCTTCACCACAACGGATCGATACAGCGTCCGCATTACTGAAGACGCCGCACCGATCCGCCTGTCGATCTCACGATCCACTCTTCCCCCACTCGTGAACAAGACTCCGAGGTACTTGAACTCCTCCACTTGGGGAAAAATGTCCTCCCCAACCCGGAGATGGCACTCCACCCTTTTCCGGGCGAGAACCATGGACTCGGACTTGGAGGTGCTGATTCTCATCCCAGTCGCTTCACACTCGGCTGCGAACCGATCCAGTGAGAGCTGAAGATCCTGGCCAGATGAAGCCATCAGGACCACATCATCTGCAAAAAGCAGAGACCTAATCCTGCAGCCACCAAACCAGATCCCCTCAACGCCTTGACTGCGCCTATAAATTCTGTCCATAAAAGTTATGAACAGAATCGGTGACAAAGGGCAGCCTTGGCGGAGTCCAACCCTCACTGGAAACGTGTCCGACTTACTGCCGGCAATGCGGACCAAGCTCTGTCACTGAGCATACAGAGAGCGGACTGCCACAATCAGACAGTCCGATACCCCATACTCTCTGAGCACTCCCCACAGGACTTCCCGAGGGACACGGTCGAATGCCTTCTCCAAGTCCACAAAACACATGTAGACTGGTTGGGCAAACTCCCATGTACCCTCAAGGACCCTGCCGAGAGTATAGAGCTGGTCCACAGTTCCACGACCAGGACGAAAACCACACTGTTCCTCCTGAATCCGAGGTTCGACTATCCGGCGTAGCCTCCTCTCCAGTACACCTGAATAGACCTTACCGGGAAGGCTGAGGAGTGTGATCCCACGATAGTTAGAGCACACCCTCCGGTTCCCCTTCTTAAAGAGAGGAACCACCACCCCGGTCTGCCAATCCAGAGGTACTGCCTCCGATGTCCACGCGATGCTGCAGAGTCTTGTCAACCAAGACAGCCCCACAGCATCCAGAGCCTTAAGGAACTCCGGGCGGATCTCATCTAGCCCTGGGGCCTTGCCACCGAGGAGCTTTTTAACTACCTCAGCAACCTCAGCCCCAGAAATAGGAGAGCCCACCACAGACTCCCCAGGCACTGCTTCCTCATAAGAAGACGTGTTGGTGGGATTGAGGAGGTCTTCGAAGTATTCCCTCCACCGATCCACAGTCCGCAGTCGAGGTCAGCAGAACAACATCCTCGCCATACACGGTGTTGATAGTGCACTGCTTCCCCTTCCTGAGGCGGCGGCTGGTGGTCCAGAATTGCTTCGAAGCCGTCCGGAAGTCATTTTCCAGCGCTTCCCCGAACTCCTCCCATGTCCGAGTTTTTGCCTCTGCGACCGCTGAAGCCGCACACCTGTCGGTACCTGTCCGCTGCCTCAGGAGTCCTATGAGCCAAAAGAACCCGATAGGACTCCTTCTTCAGCTTGACGGCATCCCTCACCGCCGGTGTCCACCAACGGGTTCTAGGATTACCGCCACGACAAGCACCAACTACCTTGCGGCCACAGCTCCAATCAGCCGCCTCGACAATAGAGGCGCGGAACATGGTCCATTCGGACTCAATGTCCAGCACCTCCCTCGTGACATGTTCAAAGTTCTTCCGGAGATGGGAATTGAAACTCTCTCTGACAGGAGACTCTGCCAGACGTTCCCAGCAAACCCTCACAATGCGTTTGGGCCTGCCAGGTCTGTCCGGCATCCTCCCCCACCATCGCAGCCAACTCACCAACAGGTGGTGATCGGTAGAAAGCTCCGCCCCTCTCTTCACCCGAGTATCCAAAACATGAGGCCGCAAATCCGATGACACAACTACAAAGTCGATCATGGAACTGCGGCCTAGGGTGTCCTGGTGCCAAGTGCACATATGGACACCCTTATGTTTGAACATGGTGTTCGTTATGGAAAATCTGTGACGGGCACAAAAGTCCAATAACAAAACACCGCTCGGGTTCAGATCCCGGCAGCCATTCTTCCCAATCACGCCTCTCCAGGTTTCACTGTCGTTGCCAACATGATCATTGAAGTCCCCCAGTAGCATGAGGGAATCACCCGGGGGAGCACTCTCAAGTACTCCCTCGAGTGAATCCAAAAAGGGTGGGTACTCTGAGCTGCGGTTTGGCGCGTAAGCGCAAACCACAGTCAGGACCCGTTCCCCCACCCGAAGGCGGAGGGAAGCTACCCTCTCGTCCACCGGGTTGAACTCCAACGTACAGGCTCTGAGCCGGGGGGAAACAAGAATTGCCACCCCAGCCCGTCGCCTTTCACTGCCGGCAACACCAGAGTGGAAGAGAGTCCAGCCCCTCTCGAGAGAACTGGTTCCAGAGCTCTTGCTGTGCGTCGAAGTGAGTCCGACTATATCTAACCGGAACTTCTCCACTTCGCGCACTAGCTCAGGCTCCTTCTCCCCCAGCGAGGTGACGTTCCACGTCCCAAGAGCTAGCTTCTGTAGCCGAGGATCGGACCGCCAAGTGCCCTGCCTTCGGCTGCCGCCCAGCTCACATCGCACCCGACCTCTATGACCCCTGCTATGGATGGTGAGCCCATTGGAGGGGGGACCCACGTTGCCTCTTCGGGCTGTGCCCGGCCGGGCCCCATGTCAGGCGCTCGCCATCGTGCCCCACCTCCGGGCCTGGCTCCAGAGGGGGTCCCGGTGACCCGCGTCCGGGCAAGGGAAATCTGGGTCCTTGTTTTTTATTATTCATGGAGGTCTTCGAGCTGCTCTTTGTCTGATCCCTCATAGCACCAGTTTGTCTTGGGAGACCCTACCAGGGGGCATAAAGCCTCCGGACAACATAGCTCCTAGGATCATTGGGACACGCAAACTCCTCTACCACGTTAAGGTGGCAGCTCAGAGAGACAGTTATACCACATATTGAGTAAAAAAAAAACAACAACATTTCTTTACAAACCTTAAAAATATTTGTTTCTAGTAAAACTCGCAAAGATACATTTCTCCAGGCATTATTAGCCATTTAGCATGTTTGGTTTAGGAGTTATGTTTAAATAACTGTTATTTTGAATATGGCAGTTATACTGTCATTATGAGTAAAACCCAATTTTTGTATTTGTAAACCTTACCAAAATACCTGATTCTGGTCAAACTCACATAGATTCAATATTACAGGCATTTTTAGACGTATTGCAAGTTTGGTTTTGGAGTAATGTTTATTTAACTTTCATATTTAGTATGACAGTTATACTGTCATATTAAGTGAAAAAACTAACTTGTTTCTTTACAAACCTTATAAAAAAAAACGTTTTCCAGGAAAACTCACAAAGATACATTTTTCCTGGCATTATTAGCCATTTTGTAATTGTGGTTTAGGAGTTACAATATATTTAAATAACTATCAGATTGAATGTGACAGTATACTGTCATAGTGAGTAAAACCTAATTTTTGTATTTGTAAACCTTACCAAAAATACCTGATTCTGGTAAAAATCACATAAATACAATATTGCAGGCATTTTTAGACATAATGCATGTTTGGTTTTGGAGTTATGTTTATACAACTTTTATATTTAGTATGACAGTTATACTATCATATTGAGTAAAAAAAGAATAACTTGTGTCTTCATAAACCTTACAAAAAAATGTTTTCCCAGTAAAACTCACAAAGATACATTTCTCCAGGCATAATTAGCCATTTATTACTGTCATAATGAGTAAAAAACTACTTTTTGTGTTTGCAAGCCTTAAAATAGCATATGCTTCGAGTAAAACTCACAAGGATGCATTGTTTCAGGCTTTTTTTTAACCTATTTGCATGTGTGGTTAGAGAGTTAAGCTTAAATAACAGTCAAATTGAATGTAGCAGTTAACTGTCATTATGAGTAAACCCCTAATTTATGTAATTGTACACCTTACCAAATTAACTGATTCTTGTAAAACTCTCAGAGATACAATATTTTAGGCATTTTTAGACATAATCCATGTTTAGTTTTGGAGTTATGTTTATATAACTTTCATATTTTGTATGACAGTTATACTGTCATATTGCATTAAAAAAACTAACTTGCCTCTTGCAAAACTTACAAAATATATTTTTTCTAGTAAAACTAACAAAGATACATGTCTTCAGGCATTATTAGACATGTTGCATGTTTGGTGTAGGAATTATGTTGAAAAACATTTTTATTGCTTATTTCGCATTATCTCAGGATTTTAAGAACTTTACTGTCATAATGAGTAAAAAACTACTTTTTGTGTTTGCAAGCCTTAAAATAGCAAATGTTTCGAGTAAAACTCACAAGGATGCATTGTTTTAGGCTTTATTAACCTATTTGCATGTGTGATTAGGAAGTTATGTTTAAATAACAGTCAAATTGAATGTAGCAGTTATACTGTCATTATGAAAAAAAAACAATTTTTGTATTTGTAAACCTTACCAAATTACCTGATTCTGGTGAAACTCACATATATACCATATTACAGGCAATTTTAGACATAATGCATGTTTAGGTTTGGAGTTTTGTTTATATAACTTTCATATTTGGTATGACAGTTATACTGTCATATTGAATTAAAAAAACTTATTTGCCTCTTTGCAAAACTTATAAAAAATCATTTTTCTAGTAAAACTAACAAAGATACATTTCTTCAGGCATTATTAGACATGTTGCATGTTTGGTGTAGGAATTATGTTGAAAAACATTTTTATTGCTTATTTTGCATTATCTCAGGATTTTAAGAACATTACTGTCAAAATGAGTAAAAAACTACTTTTTGTGTTTGCAAGCCTAAAATAGCATATATTTCGAGTAAAACTCACAAGGATGCATTGTTTTAGATTTTATTAACCTATTTTGCATGTGTGGTTAGGGAGTTATGTTTAAATAACAGTCAAATTGAATGTAGCAGTTAACTGTCATTATGAGTAAACCCCTAATTTATGTAATTGTACACCTTACCAAAATAACTGATTCTTGTAAAACTCACATAGATACAATATTTTAGGCATTTTTAGACATAATGCATGTTCAGTTTTGGAGTTATGTTTATATAACTTTCATATTTGGTATGACAGTTATACTGTCATATTGGATTAAAAAAACTAACTTGAGTCTTTGTAAAACTTACAAAAGATAATTTTTCTAGTATAACTAACAAAGATACATGTATCCATGCATTATTAGACATGTTGCATGTTTGGTGTAGGAATTATGATGAAAAACATTTTTATTGCTTATTTCGCATTATCTCAGGATTTGAAGAACATTACTGTCAAAATGATTAAAAAACTACTTTTTGTGTTTGCAAGCCTTAAAATAGCATATGTTTCGAGTAAAACTCACAAGGATGCATTGTTTTAGGCTTTATTAACCTATTTGCATGTGTGATTAAGAAGTTATGTTTAAATAACAGTCAAATTGAATGTAGCAGTTATACTGTCATTATGAAAAAAAACTATTTTTGTATTTGTAAACCTTACCAAATTACCTGATTCTGGTGAAACTCACATAGATACAATATTACAGGCAATTTTAGACATAATGCATGTTCAGTTTTGGAGTTATGTTTATAAATAAATAATGATAAATGGGTTGTACTTGTATAGCGCTTTTCTGCCTTCAAGGTACTCAAAGCGCTTTGACACTACTTCCATATTTACCTATTCACACACACATTCACACACTGATGGAGGGAGCTGCCATGAAAGGCGCTAACCAGCACCCATCAGGAGCAAAGGTGAAGTGTCTTGCTCAGAACACAACGGACATGACGAGGTTGGTACTAGGTGGGGATTGAACAAAGGGGCCCTCGGGTCGCGCACGGCCATTCTTCCACTGCACCACGCCGTCCCAATTATATAACTTTCATATTTGGTATGACAGTTAGACTGTCATATTGAATTAAAAAAACTAACTTGCCTCTTTGCAAAACTTACAAAAGATAATTTTTCTAGTAAAACTAACAAAGATACACGTCTTCAGGCATTATTAGACATGTTGCATGTTTGGTGTAGGAATTATGTTGAAAAACATTTTTTTTGCTTATTTTGCATTATCTCAGGATTTTAAGAACATTACTGTCAAAATGAGTAAAAAAATACTTTTTGTGTTTGCAAGCCTTAAAATAGCATATGTTTCGAGTAAAACTCACAAGGATGCATTGTTTTAGGCTTTATTAACCTATTTTGCATGTGTGGTTAGGGAGTTATGTTTAAATAACAGTCAAATTGAATGTAGCAGTTAACTGTCATTGTGAGTAAACCCCTAATTTATGTAATTGTACACCTTACCAAAATAACTGATTCTTGTAAAACTCACATAGATACAATATTTTAGGCATTTTTAGACATAATGCATGTTCATTTTTGGAGTTATGTTTGTATAACTTTCATATTTGGTATGACAGTTATACTGTCATATTGAATTAAAAAAACTAACTTGCCTCTTTGCAAAACTTAAAAAATATAATTTTTCTAGTAAAACTAACAAAGATACATATCTTCACGCATTATCAGACATGTTGCATGTTTGGTGTAGGAATTATGTTGAAAAACATTTTTATTGCTTATTTCGCATTATCTCAGGATTTTAAGAACATTACTGTCATAATGAGTAAAAAACTACTTTTTGTGTTTGCAAGCCTTAAAATAGCATATGTTTCGAGTAAAACTCACAAGGATGCATTGTTTTAGGCTTTATTAACCTATTTGCATGTGTGATTAGGAAGTTATGTTTAAATAACAGTCAAATTGAATGTAGCAGTTATACTGTCATTATGAAAAAAAAAAAATTTTTGTATTTGTAAACCTTAGCAAATTACCTGATTCTGGTGAAACTCACATATATACAATATTACAGGCAATTTTAGACATAATGCATGTTTAGTTTTGGAGTTATGTTTATATAACTTTCATATTTGGTATGACAGTTATACTGTCATATTGAATTAAAAAAACTTATTTGCCTCTTTGCAAAACTTATAAAAGATCATTTTTCTAGTAAAACTAACAAAGATACATGTCTTCAGGCATTATTAGAAATGTTGCATGTTTGGTGTAGGAATTATGTTGAAAAACATTTTTATTGCTTATTTTGCATTATCTCAGGATTTTAAGAACATTACTGTCAAAATGAGTAACAAACTACTTTTTGTGGTTGCAAGCCTAAAATAGCATATGTTTCGAGTAAAACTCACAAGGATGCATTGTTTTAGGCTTTATTAACCTATTTTGCATGTGTGGTTAGGGAGTTATGTTTAAATAACAGTCAAATTGAATGTAGCAGTTAACTGTCATTATGAGAAAACCCCTAATGTATGTAATTGTACACCTTACCAAAATAACTGATTCTTGTAAAACTCACATAGATACAATATTTTAGGCATTTTTAGACATAATGCATGTTCAGTTTTGGAGTTATGTTTATATAACTTTCATATTTGGTATGACAGTTATACTGTCATATTGAATTAAAAAAACTTATTTGCCTCTTTGCAAAACTTACAAAATATATTTTTTCTAGTAAAACTAACAAAGATACATATCTTAACGCATTATCAGACATGTTGCATGTTTGGTGTAGGAATTATGTTGAAAAACATTTTTATTGCTTATTTCGCATTATCTCAGGATTTTAAGAACATTACTGTCATAATGAGTAAAAAACTACTTTTTGTGTTTGCAAGCCTTAAAATAGCATATGTTTCGAGTAAAACTCACAAGGATGCATTGTTTTAGGCTTTATTAACCTATTTGCATGTGTGATTAGGAAGTTATGTTTAAATAACAGTCAAATTGAATGTAGCAGTTATACTGTCATTATGAAAAAAAAACAATTTTTATATTTGTAAACCTTACCAAATTACCTGATTCTGGTAAAACTCACATAGATGCAATATTTTAGGCATTTTTAGACATAATGCATGTTCAATTTTGGAGTTATGTTTATATATATTTCATATTTGGTATGACAGTTATACTGTCATATTGAATTAAAAAAACTAACTTGCCTCTTTGCAAAACTTACAAAATATAATTTTTCTAGTAAAACTAACAAAGATACATATCTTCACGCATTATCAGACATGCTGCATGTTTGGTGTAGGAATTATGTTGAAAAACATTTTTATTGCTTATTTCGCATTATCTCAGGATTTTAAGAACATTACTGTCATAATGAGTAAAAAACTACTTTTTATGTTTGCAAGCCTTAAAATAGCATATGTTTCGAGTAAAACTCACAAGGATGCATTGTTTTAGGCTTTATTAACCTATTTGCATGTGTGATTAGGAAGTTATGTTTAAATAACAGTCAAATTGAATGTAGCAGTTATACTGTCATTTGAAAAAAAAAAAATGTTTGTATTTGTAAACCTTACCAAATTACCTGATTCTGGTGAAACTCACATATATACAATATTACAGGCAATTTTAGACATAATGCATGTTTAGGTTTGGAGTTTTGTTTATATAACTTTCATATTTGGTATGACAGTTATACTGTCATATTGAATTAAAAAAACTTATTTGCCTCTTTGCAAAACTTATAAAAGATCATTTTTCTAGTAAAACTAACAAAGATACATGTCTTCAGGCATTATTAGACATGTTGCATCTTTGGTGTAGGAATTATGTTGAAAAACATTTTTATTGCTTATTTTGCATTATCTCAGGATTTTAAGAACATTACTGTCAAAATGAGTAAAAAACTACTTTTTGTGTTTGCAAGCCTAAAATAGCATATGTTTCGAGTAAAACTCACAAGGATGCATTGTTTTAGATTTTATTAACCTATTTTGCATGTGTGGTTAGGGAGTTATGTTTAAATAACAGTCAAATTGAATGTAGCAGTTAACTGTCATTGTGAGTAAACCCCTAATTTATGTAATTGTACACCTTACCAAAATAACTGATTCTTGTAAAACTCACATAGATACAATATTTTAGGCATTTTTAGACATAATGCATGTTCAGTTTTGGAGTTTTGTTTGTATAACTTTCATATTTGGTATGACAGTTATACTGTCATATTGAATTAAAAAAACTAACTTGCCTCTTTGCAAATCTTACAAAAGATAATTTTTCTAGTAAAACTAACAAAGATACATGTCTTCAGGCATTATTAGACATGTTGCATGTTTGGTGTAGGAATTATGTTGAAAAACATTTTTATTGCTTATTTTGCATTATCTCAGGATTTTAAGAACATTACTGTCAAAATGAGTAAAAAAACTACTTTTTGTGTTTGCAAGCCTAAAATAGCATATGTTTCGAGTAAAACTCACAAGGATGCATTGTTTTAGGCTTTATTAACCTATTTTGCATGTGTGGTTAGGGAGTTATGTTTAAATAACAGTCAAATTGAATGTAGCAGTTAACTGTCATTATGAGTAAACCCCTAATTTATGTAATTGTACACCTTACCAAAATAACTGATTCTTGTAAAACTCCCATAGATACAATATTTTAGGCATTTTTAGACATAATGCATGTTCAGTTTTGGAGTTATGTTTATATAACTTTCATATTTGGTATGACAGTTATACTGTCATATTGGATTAAAAAAACTAACTTGAGTCTTTGTAAAACTTACAAAAGATAATTTTTCTAGTATAACTAACAAAGATACATGTATCCATGCATTATTAGACATGTTGCATGTTTGGTGTAGGAATTATGATGAAAAACATTTTTATTGCTTATTTCGCATTATCTCAGGATTTTAAGAACATTACTGTCATAATCAGTAAAAAACTACTTTTTGTGTTTGCAAGCCTTAAAATAGCATATGTTGCGAGTAAACTCACAAGGATGCATTGTTTTAGGCTTTATTAGCCTATTTGCATGTGTGGTTAGGAAGTTATAATTAAATAACTCTCAAATTGAATATAGCAGTTCTACCGTCATTATGAGAAAAAAACCAATTTTTGTATTTGTAAACCTTACAAAATTACCTTATTCTGGTAAAACTCACATAGATACAATATTTTAGGCATTTTTAGACATAATGCATTTTCAGTTTTGGAGTTATGTTTATATAAATTATACATTTAGTTTGACAGTTATACTGTTATATTGAATTAAAAAAACTTACTTGCGTCGTTGCAAAACTTACAAAAGATACATTTTCTAGTAAAACTAACAAAGATACATGTCTTCAGGCATTATTAGACATGTTGCATGTTTGGTGTAGGAATTATGTTGAAAAACATTTTTATTGCTTTTTTCGCATTATCTCAGGATTTTAAGAACATTACTGGCATATTGAGTAAAAAACTACTATGACAGTATACTGTCACATTCAATCTGACTGTTATTTAAACATAACTCCTAAACCATGCAAGCAAAATGTCAAATAATGCCTAGAGAAATGTATCTTTGTAAGTTTTACAGGAAAAAATAGTATACTGTCATACTAAATATGAAAGTTGAATAAATATAACACCAAAACCAAACTTGCAATCCGTCTAAAAATGCCTGTAATATTAAATATATGTGAGTTTTACCAGAATCGGTTATTTTGGTAAGGTTTACAAATACAAAAATTGGGTTTTACTCATAATGACAGTATAACTGCCATATTCAAAATAACAGTTATTTAAACATAACTCCTAAACCAAATATGCTAAATGGCTAATAATGCCTGGAGAAATGAATCTTTGTGAGTTTTACTAGAAAAAAAATATTTTGTAAGGTTTGTAAAGACAAAAGTTAGTTGTTTTTTTTAATCAATATATAACTGTCATACTAAATATGAAAGTTAGATAAACATAATTCCAAGACCAAACTCCTAAACCAAACTTGCAGTCCGTCTTAAACTGCCTGTAATATTGAATCTATGTGAGTTTTGCCAGAATCAGGTATTTTGGTAAGGTTTACAAATACAAAACTTGGGTTTTACTCATAATGACAGTATAACTGCAACATTTAATATGACAGTTATTTAAACATGACTCCTAAACCAAACATGATAAATGACTAATAATGCCTGGAGAAATGTATCTTTGTGAGTTTTACTGGAAAAAAATAATGTGTTAGGTTATAAAGACACAAGTTATTTTTTATTTATTTAATACGATGGTATAACTGTCATACTAAATATGAAAGTTTTATAAACATAACTCCAAAACCAAAATGCATTTTGTCTAAAAATGCCTGTAATATTGAGTCTTACCAGAATCAGGTATTTTGGTAAGGTTGACAAATACAAACATTAGGTTTTACTCATAATGACAGTATACTGCCACATTCAATATGACAATTATTTAAACAAAACTCCAAAACCAAACATGCATTATGTCTAAAAATTCCTATAATTTTGTATCTACGTGATTTTTACTAGAATCAGTTGTTTTTGTAAGGTTTACAAATACAAAATATTAGTTTTTCTCATAATGAGAGTATACTGTCACAATCAATCTGACAAAATGGCTAATAAAGCCTGGAGGAATGTATCTTTGTGAATTTTATTGGAACAAAAAATTTTGTAAGATTTGTAAAGACACACGTTAGTTTATTTTACTTAATTTTACAGTATAGCTGTCATACTATATATGAAAATTTTATAAACATAACTCCAAAACCAAACATGCAATCAGTCTAAAAATGTCTGTAATATTTATTATATGTAAGTTTTATCAGAATCAGGTATTTTGGTAAGGTTTACAAATCAAAATATTAGGTTTTACTCATAGTGACAGTATTCTTTGTGAGTTTTGGGGGGAAACAATTGTAAGGTTTATAAGGACACAAGTTTTTTTTTTTTTACTCAATATGATGGTATACTGTCATACTAAATATGAAAGTTGTATAAACATAACTCCAAAACCAAACATGCATTATGTCTAAAAATGCCTGCAATATTGTATCTATGTGATTTTTACCAGAATCAGGTATTTTTGGTAAGGTTTACAAATACAAAAATTAGGTTTTACTCAGAATGACAGTATACTGTCACATTCAATCTGAAAGTTATTTAAACATAACTCCTAAACCACAAATACAAAATGGCTAATAATACCTGGAGAAATGTATCTTTGTTAGTCTTCCTGGAAATTTTTTTTTTTTATAAGGTTTGTAAAGACACAAGTTAGTTTTTTTTTTTACTTAATATGACACTTATTTAAACATAACTCCTAAAACACAAATGCAAAATGACTAATAATGCCTAGAGAAATGTATATTTGCGAATTTTACCGGAAAACAATATTTTGTAAGGTTTGTAAAGATACAAATTAGTGTTTTATTACTCAATATGATGGTATAACTGTCATACTAAATATGAAAGTTATATAAACATAACTCCAAAACCAAACATATTTTATGTCTAAAAACTCCTGTAATATTGTATCGATGTGGGTTTTACCAGAATCAGGTTTTTTGGTAAGGTTTACAAATACAAAAAATATGTTTTACTCATAATGACAGTATAACTGCCACACTCAATATGACAGTTATTCAAACATAACTCCTAAGCCAAACATGTTAAATGGCTAATAAAGCCTGGGGAAATGGATCTTTGTGAGGTTAACTGGAAAACAATTTTTTTGTAAGGTTTGTAAAGACAGAAGTTAGTTTTTTTACTCATAATGACAGTATAACTGCCACATTCAAAATGACAGTTATATAAACATAACGCCAAAACCAAACATGCATTATGTCTAAAAATGCCTGTAATATTAAATCTATGTGAGTTTGACCAGAATCAGGTATTTTGGTAAGGTTTACAAATACAAAAAGTAGGTTTTACTCATAATGACAGTATAACTGCCACGTTCAAAATTACAGTTATTTAAACATAAGTCCTAATTTAAACATGCTAAATGGCTAATTCTGCCTGGAGAAAGGTATCTTTGTGAGTTTAACTGGAAAATAAAAATATTTTGTAAGGTTTGTTAAGACACAAGTTAGTTTTTTTTAGTCAATATGTGTATAACTGTCATAATAAATGTAAATTTTATATGAACATAACTCCAAAACCAAACATGCATTATGTCTAAAAATGCCTGTAATATTGTATCTATGTGATTTTTACCAGAATCAGGTATTTTAATAAGGTTTACAAATACAAAATCTAGGTTTTACTCATAATGACAGTATAACTGCCACACTCAATATGACAGTTATTTAAACATAACTCCTAAACCAAACATGATAAATGGCTAAGTATACCTGGAGAAATGTATCTTTGTGAGTTTTGCTGGGAAAAAAAAAAAAGTACCGTATTTTCCGCACTATAAGGCGCACTTAAAAACCACAAATTTTCTCAAAAGCTGACAGTGCGCCTTATAATCCGGTGCGCCTTATATATGGGTTAATATTAATATTAATTTTCATAAAGTTTAGGTCTCGCAACTACGGTAAACAGCCGCCATCTTTTTTCCCCGTAGAAGAAGCGCGCGGTGCATGCTGGGATATGTGGCGTTTCATTTCCATTTGTGTGTTTATGTAAAGACCCCAAAATGGCTCCTATTAAGTGTGTTGTCTGTCTAATTATAAATAATGCAGACGAGGCGTGTTAACTGAGTTCTCAACGTTTACTCACAGCGTGCTCATAACCACATTCTAACTGCCAGCACATACAACAACGCTTCTCAGGGCTACCGCGCATGCTCGTCACTATCGTTGCATGCTGGGTAGTGTAGTTGTTATATTTGCTAGCTCATAACATCACATTAAGAGACACGCTTACGCGCTTAATTCAATACTCGCCGTCATTCCGGGTGGATTGACAAAAGACCTCCAGCCGCTAGATATTGGTGTCAACAGAGCATTCGAAGCTAGACTGCTAACTGCGTGGGAACAGTGGATGACAGAAGGCGAACACACGTGACGTTCACCAAGACAGGGAGACAGCGCCGGACGACATACGCCAACATCTGCCAAATGGATCGTAAATGCCTGGGCAGATATTTCGGTCACAACTGTGGTCCGAGCTTTCCGGAAGGCAGGATTCACAGAACTGCTGGACAACAGCGACACTGACTCCGATTACTTCGACGAGACGGAGCCGGCCATTTTGGATCCCACATTCGCCCAACTTTTCAATTCGGACACCGTAGGAGAAGAATTCGAGGGATTTATGAATGAAGAATAACTTCAGAAAGTGAGCGTTATGTTTATTTTGTGTGTTGTGACATTAACGTTCGAGCAACATTATGTTGCTATTGCTCTGCACTATTTTGAATTTTACTATGTTTGTGATTGCACATTTGCGTACATTTTGGGAGTGAACAGAGTTGTTAGAACGCTGGTTTTTAATATATTATTAAAGTTTGACTGACCTATCTGACTGTTTTTTTGACATTCCTTTAGCGCAGTTAGATGCGGCTTACAACACGGGGCGGCTTATGGTGCGGAAAATACGGTAAGGTTTATAAAGACACAAGTTGTTTTTTTTTACTCAATATAATGGTATAACTGTCATACTAAATATGAAAGTTATATAAACATAACTCCAAAACCAAACATGTTTTATGTCTAAAAATTCCTGTAATATTGTATCTACGTGATTTTTACTAGAATCAGTTGTTTTTGTAAGGTTTACAAATACAAAATATTAGTTTTTCTCATAATGAGAGTATACTGTCACAATCAATCTGACAAAATGGCTAATAAAGCCTGGAGGAATGTATCTTTGTGAATTTTATTGGAACAAAAAATTTTGTAAGATTTGTAAAGACACACGTTAGTTTATTTTACTTAATTTTACAGTATAGCTGTCATACTATATATGAAAATTTTATAAACATAACTCCAAAACCAAACATGCAATCAGTCTAAAAATGTCTGTAATATTTATTATATGTAAGTTTTATCAGAATCAGGTATTTTGGTAAGGTTTACAAATCAAAATATTAGGTTTTACTCATAGTGACAGTATTCTTTGTGAGTTTTGGGGGGAAACAATTGTAAGGTTTATAAGGACACAAGTTTTTTTTTTTTTTACTCAATATGATGGTATACTGTCATACTAAATATGAAAGTTGTATAAACATAACTCCAAAACCAAACATGCATTATGTCTAAAAATGCCTGCAATATTGTATCTATGTGATTTTTACCAGAATCAGGTATTTTTGGTAAGGTTTACAAATACAAAAATTAGGTTTTACTCAGAATGACAGTATACTGTCACATTCAATCTGAAAGTTATTTAAACATAACTCCTAAACCACAAATACAAAATGGCTAATAATACCTGGAGAAATGTATCTTTGTTAGTCTTCCTGGAAATTTTTTTTTTTTATAAGGTTTGTAAAGACACAAGTTAGTTTTTTTTTACTTAATATGACACTTATTTAAACATAACTCCTAAAACACAAATGCAAAATGACTAATAATGCCTAGAGAAATGTATATTTGCGAATTTTACCGGAAAACAATATTTTGTAAGGTTTGTAAAGATACAAATTAGTGTTTTATTACTCAATATGATGGTATAACTGTCATACTAAATATGAAAGTTATATAAACATAACTCCAAAACCAAACATATTTTATGTCTAAAAACTCCTGTAATATTGTATCGATGTGGGTTTTACCAGAATCAGGTTTTTTGGTAAGGTTTACAAATACAAAAAATATGTTTTACTCATAATGACAGTATAACTGCCACACTCAATATGACAGTTATTCAAACATAACTCCTAAGCCAAACATGTTAAATGGCTAATAAAGCCTGGGGAAATGGATCTTTGTGAGGTTAACTGGAAAACAATTTTTTTGTAAGGTTTGTAAAGACAGAAGTTAGTTTTTTTACTCATAATGACAGTATAACTGCCACATTCAAAATGACAGTTATATAAACATAACGCCAAAACCAAACATGCATTATGTCTAAAAATGCCTGTAATATTAAATCTATGTGAGTTTGACCAGAATCAGGTATTTTGGTAAGGTTTACAAATACAAAAAGTAGGTTTTACTCATAATGACAGTATAACTGCCACGTTCAAAATTACAGTTATTTAAACATAAGTCCTAATTTAAACATGCTAAATGGCTAATTCTGCCTGGAGAAAGGTATCTTTGTGAGTTTAACTGGAAAATAAAAATATTTTGTAAGGTTTGTTAAGACACAAGTTAGTTTTTTTTAGTCAATATGTGTATAACTGTCATAATAAATGTAAATTTTATATGAACATAACTCCAAAACCAAACATGCATTATGTCTAAAAATGCCTGTAATATTGTATCTATGTGATTTTTACCAGAATCAGGTATTTTAATAAGGTTTACAAATACAAAATCTAGGTTTTACTCATAATGACAGTATAACTGCCACACTCAATATGACAGTTATTTAAACATAACTCCTAAACCAAACATGATAAATGGCTAAGTATACCTGGAGAAATGTATCTTTGTGAGTTTTGCTGGAAAAAAAAAAAAGTACCGTATTTTCCGCACTATAAGGCGCACTTAAAAACCACAAATTTTCTCAAAAGCTGACAGTGCGCCTTATAATCCGGTGCGCCTTATATATGGGTTAATATTAATATTAATTTTCATAAAGTTTAGGTCTCGCAACTACGGTAAACAGCCGCCATCTTTTTTCCCCGTAGAAGAAGCGCGCGGTGCATGCTGGGATATGTGGCGTTTCATTTCCATTTGTGTGTTTATGTAAAGACCCCAAAATGGCTCCTATTAAGTGTGTTGTCTGTCTAATTATAAATAATGCAGACGAGGCGTGTTAACTGAGTTCTCAACGTTTACTCACAGCGTGCTCATAACCACATTCTAACTGCCAGCACATACAACAACGCTTCTCAGGGCTACCGCGCATGCTCGTCACTATCGTTGCATGCTGGGTAGTGTAGTTGTTATATTTGCTAGCTCATAACATCACATTAAGAGACACGCTTACGCGCTTAATTCAATACTCGCCGTCATTCCGGGTGGATTGACAAAAGACCTCCAGCCGCTAGATATTGGTGTCAACAGAGCATTCGAAGCTAGACTGCTAACTGCGTGGGAACAGTGGATGACAGAAGGCGAACACACGTGACGTTCACCAAGACAGGGAGACAGCGCCGGACGACATACGCCAACATCTGCCAATGGATCGTAAATGCCTGGGCAGATATTTCGGTCACAACTGTGGTCCGAGCTTTCCGGAAGGCAGGATTCACAGAACTGCTGGACAACAGCGACACTGACTCCGATTACTTCGACGAGACGGAGCCGGCCATTTTGGATCCCACATTCGCCCAACTTTTCAATTCGGACACCGTAGGAGAAGAATTCGAGGGATTTATGAATGAAGAATAACTTCAGAAAGTGAGCGTTATGTTTATTTTGTGTGTTGTGACATTAACGTTCGAGCAACATTATGTTGCTATTGCTCTGCACTATTTTGAATTTTACTATGTTTGTGATTGCACATTTGCGTACATTTTGGGAGTGAACAGAGTTGTTAGAACGCTGGTTTTTAATATATTATTAAAGTTTGACTGACCTATCTGACTGTTTTTTTGACATTCCTTTAGCGCAGTTAGATGCGGCTTACAACACGGGGCGGCTTATGGTGCGGAAAATACGGTAAGGTTTATAAAGACACAAGTTGTTTTTTTTTACACAATATAATGGTATAACTGTCATACTAAATATGAAAGTTATATAAACATAACTCCAAAACCAAACATGTTTTATGTCTAAAAATTCCTGTAATATTGTACCTATGTGAATTTTACCAGAATAAGGTATTTTGGTAAGGTTTACAAATACAAAAATTACGTTTTACTCATAATGACAATATAACTGCCACAATTAACATGCCAGGTATTTAAACATAATTCCTAAACCACAAATGCAAAATGGCTAATAATGCCTGGAGCAATGTATCTTTGTGAGTTTTCCTGGGAAAAAAAAAAAAAAAATTGTAAGGTTTGTAAAGACACAAGTTAGTTTTTTACTTATTGTGACAGTATAACTGGCATACTAAATATAAAAGTTAAATAAACATAACTCCAAAACCAAACTTGCAATACGTCTAAAAATGCCTGTAATATTGTATCTATGTGAGTTTTACCAGAATCAGGTATTTTGGTAAGGTTTAGATATACACACATTTGGTTTTACTCATAATGACAGTATAACTGCCACATTTAATATGACAGTTATGTAAACATAACTCCTATACCAGACATGCAAAATGGTTAATAATGCCTGGAGAAATGTATCTTTGTGAGTTTTACTGGAAAAAACGAATTTGTAAGGTTTATAAAGATACAAGTTAAATGTTTTACTCAATATGATGATAAACTGTCATACTAAATATGAAAGTTATATTAACATAACTCCAAAACCAATGAATCTATGTTCGTTTTACTAGAATCAGGAATTTTGGTAAGGTTTACAAAAACAAAAAATAGGTTTTACTCATAATGACAGTATAACTGCAACATTCAATATGACAGTTATGTAAACATAACTCCTAAACCACACATGCAAAATGGTTAATAATGCCTGGAGAAATGTATCTTTTTAAGTTTTACAATTTTGTAAGGTTTGTAAAGACTGCGATGAGGTGGCGACTTGTCCAGGGTGTACCCCGCCTTCCGCCCGATTGTAGCTGAGCTAGGCTCCAGCGCCCCCCTCGACCCCAAAGGGGATAAGCGGTAGAAAATGGATGGATGAATGGGTTTGTAAAGACACAAGTTATTTTTTTCTTACTCAATATGACAGTAAAACTGTCATACTAAATGTAAAACAATTATAAACATAACTCCAAAACCAAACATGCATTATGTCTAAAAATGCCTGTAATATTGTATTCTTGTGAGTTTAACTAGAATCAGTTGTTTTTGTAAGGTTTGCAAATACAAAAATATTGGTTTAACTCACTATGACAGTATACTGTCACATTCAATCTGACAGTTATTTAAACATAACTCCTAAACCAAACATGTTTTATGTCTAAAAATTCCTGTAATATTGTATATATATGAGTTTTACCAGAATCAGGCATTTTGGTAAGGTTTACAAATAAAAAAAATAGGTTTTACTCATAATGACAATATAACTGCCACACTCAACATGACAGTTATTTAAACATAATTCCTAAACCAAACATGATACATGGCTAATAATGCCTGGAGAAATGTATCTTTGTGATTTTTACTAGAAAAAACTATTTTGCAAGGTTTGTAAAGACAAAAGTTAGTTTTTTTTTTACTCAATATGATGGTATAACTGTCATACTAAATATGGAAGTTATATAAACATAATTCCAAAACCAAACTCCTAAACCAAACTTGCAATATGTCTTAAACTGCCTGTAATATTTAATCTATGTGAGTTTTACCAGAATCAGGTATTTTGGTAAGGTTTACAAATACAAAACTTGGGTTTTACTCATAATGACAGTATAACTGCAACATTTGATATGACAGTTATTTAAACCAAACATGATAAATGGCTAATAATGCCTGGAGAATTGTATCAGTGTGAGTTTTATTGGAAACAAATAATTTGTAAGGTTTATAAAGACACAAGTTAGTTTTTTTTATTTAATATGATGGTATAACTGTCATACTAAATATGAAAGTTATATAAATATAACTCCAAAACCAAACATACATTATGTCTAAAAATGCCTGTAATATTGTATCTATGTGAGTTTTACCAGAATCAGGTATTTTGGAAAGGTTCACAATTACAAAAAATAGGTTTTACTCATAATGACAGTATAACTGCCATATTGACTGCCACCAAACATGCATTGTGTTTAAAAATGCTTATAATTTTGTATCCATGTGAGTTTTACTCTAATCAGTTGTTTTTGTAAGGTTTACAAATACAAAATATTAGTTTTACTCATAATGACAGTATACTGACAAAATGGCTAATAATGCCTTGAGGAATGTATCTTTGTGAGTTTTACTGGAACAAATATTTTGTAAGGTTTGTAAAGACACAAGTTAGTTTTTTTACACAATTTAGCAGTTTAGCTGTCATACTATATATGAAAGTTATATAAACATAATTCCAAAACCAAATATGCAATCCGTCTAAAAATGCCTGTAATATTGAATATATGTGAGTTTTGTCAGATTCAGGTATTTTGGTAAGGTTTACAAATACAAAAATTAGGTTTTACTCATAGTGACAATATAACTGCCACACTCAATATGACAGTTAATTAAACATAACTCCTAAAACACAAATGCAAAATGACTAATAATGCCTAGGGAAATGTATATTTGTGAATTTTACTGGAAAACAATATTTTGTAAGATTTGTAAAGATACAAATTAGTTTTTTTTTACTCAATATGATGGTTTAACTTTCATACTAAATATGAAAGTTATATAAACATAACTCCAAAACTAAACATGCTTTATGTCTAAAAATTCCTGTAATATTGTATCGATGTGGGTTTGACCAGAATCAGGTATTTTGGTAAAGTATACAAATACAAAAAATAGGTTTTACTCATAATGACAGTATAACTGCCACACTCAATATGACAATTGTTTAAACATAACTACTAAACCAAACATGATAAAAGGCTAATTATGCCTGGAGAAATGTATATTTGTGAGTTTTACTGGGGACATTTTTTTTTGTAAGGTTTATAATGACACAAGTTATTTTTTTTTCTACTCAATAGGATGGTATAACTGTCATACTAAATATAAAAGTTGTATGAACATAACTCCAAAACCAAACATGCATTATGTCTTAAAATGCCTGCAATATTGTATCTATGTGATTTTTACCAGAATCAGGTATTTTTGGTAAGGTTTACACATACAAAAATTAGGTTTTACTCACTATGACAGTATACTGTCACATTCAATCTGACAGTTATTTAAACAAACTGTAACTCCTATACCACAATTACAAAATGGCTAATAATGCCTGGAAAAATGTATCTTTGTGAGTTTTTCTGGAATTTTTTTTTTTTTTATAAGGTTTGTAAATAAACAAGTTAGTTTTTTTTACTTAATATGACAGTATAACTGTCATACTAAATATGAAAGTTAAATAAACATAACTCCAAAACCAAACTTGCAATACAACTAAAAATGCCTGTAATATTGAATCTATGTGAGTTTTACCAGAATCAGGTATTTTGGTAAAGTTTACAAATACAAAAATTGGGTTTTACTCATAATGACAGTATAACTGCCATATTCAAAATAACAGTTATTTAAACATAACTCCTAAACCAAACATGCTAAATGGCTAATAATGCCTGGAGAAATGTATCTTTGTGAGTTTTACTAGAAAAAAATATTTTGTAACGTTTGTAAAGACAAAAGTTATTTTTTTTTACTCAATATGATGGTATAACTGTCAAACTAAATATGAAAGTAATATAAACATAATTCCAAAACCAAACTCCTAAACCAAACTTGCAATCCATCTTAAACTGCCTGTAATATTGAATCTATATGAGTTTTACCAGAATCAGGTATTTTGGTAAGGTTCAAAAATACAAAACTTGGGTTTTACTCATAATGACAGTATAACTGCATTATTTGATATGACAGTTATTTAAACATAACTCCTAAACCAAACATGATAAATGGCTAATAATGCCTGGAAAAATGTATATAAACATAACTCCAAAACCAAACATGCATTATGTGTAAAAATGCCTGTAATATTGTATCTATGTGAGTTTTACCAGAATCAGGTATTTTGGTAAGGTTTATAAATACAAAATTTAGGTTTTACTCATAATGACAGTATAACTGCCATATTCAAAATAACAGTTATTTAAACATAATTCCTGAACCAAACATGCTAAATGGCTATTAATGCCTGGAGAAATGTATACAAACAAAACTCCAAAACCAAACATGCATTATGTCTAAAAATGCCTTAAGTATTGTATCTATGTGAGTTTTACCAGAATCAGGTATTTTGGTAAGGTTTACATATACACAAATTTGGTTTTACTCATAATGACAGTATAACTGCCACATTTAATATGATAGTTATGTAAACATATACCACACATGCAAAATGGTTAATAATGCCTGGAGAAATGTATCTTTGTGATTTTAACTAGAAAAAAATATTTTGTAAGGTTTTTAAAGACAAAAGTTAGTTGTTTTTTTTACTCAATATGAAGGTATAACTGTCATACTAAATATGAAAGTTATATAAACATAATTCCAAAACCAAACTCCTAAACCAAACTTGCAATCTGTCTTAAACTGCCTGTTATATTGAATCTATGTGAGTTTTACCAGAATCATGTATTTTGGTAAGGTTTACAAATACAAAACTTGGGTTTTACTCATAATGACAGTATAACTGCAACATTTGATATGACAGTTATTCGAACATAACTCCTAATTCAGACATGATAAATGGCTAATAATGCCTGGAGAAATGTATCATGGTGAGTTTTACTGGAAACAAATAATTTGTAAGGTTTATAAAGACACAAGTTAGTTTTTTTATTTAATATGATGGTATAACTGTCATACTAAATATGAAAGTTGTATAAACATAACTCCAAAACCAAACAAGCATTATGTCTAAAAATGCCTGTAATATTGTATCTGTGTGAGTTTTACCAGAATCAGGTATTTTGGTTAAGGTTGACGAATACAAAAATGACAGTATAACTGCCACATTGACGGCCACCAAACATGCATTATGTCTAAAAATGCTTATAATTTTGTATCCATGTGAGTTTTACTAGAATCAGTAGTTGTTGTAAGGTTTACAAATACAAAATATTCGTTTTACTCATAATGACAGTATACTGTCACAATTAATCTGACAAAATGGCTAATAATATCTTGAGGAATGTGTCTTTGTGAGTATTACTGGAAAACATATTTTGTAAGGTTTGTAAAGACACAAGTTAGGTTTTTTTTTTTTACACAATTTAACAGTATAGCTGTTATACTATGTATGAAAGTTATATAAACATAATTCCAAAACCAAATATGCAATCCGTCTAAAAATGCCTGTCATATTGAATATATGTGAGTTTTATCAGAATCAGGTATTTTGGTAAGGTTTACGAATACAAAAATTAGGTTTTACTCATAGTGACAATATAACTGCCACACTCAATAAGACAGTTAATTAAACATAACTCCTAAAACACGAATGCAAAATGACTACTAATGCCTAGAGAAATGTATATTTGTGAATTTTACTGGAAAACAATATTTTGTAAGGTTTGTAAAGATACAAATTAGGTTTTTTTACTCAATATATAATGGTATAACTGTCATACTAAATATGAAAGTTATATAAACATAACTCCAAAACGAAACATGCTTTATGTCTAAAAATTCCTGTAATTTATGTATCAATGTGGGTTTTACCAGAATCAGGTGTTTTGGTAAGGTTTACAAATACAAAAAATAGGTTTTACTCACAATGACAGTATAACTGCCACACTCAATATGACAGTTATTTAAACATAACTCCTAAACCAAACATGATAAATGACTAATTATGCCTGGAGAAATGTATCTTTGTGAGTTTTACTGGGGGAAAATTTTTTTTAAGGTTTATAAAGACACAAGTTATTTTTTTTTTACTCAATATGATGGTATAACTGTCATACTAAATATGAAAGTTGTATAAACATAACTCCAAAACCAAACATCCATTAAGTCTAAAAATGCCTGCAATATTGTATCTATGTGATTTTTACCAGAATCAGGTATTTTTGGTAAGGTTTACAAATACAAAAATTAGGTTTTACTCACTGACAGTTATTTAAACATACTGTAACTCCTAAACCACAAATACAAAATGGCTAATAATGCCTGGAGAAATGTATCTTTGTGAGTTTTCCTGGGAAAAAAAATAAAAAATTTATAAGGTTTGTAAAGACACAAGTTAGTTTTTTTTTACTTAATATGACAGTATAACTGTCATACTAAATATGAAAGTTAAAGAAAAATAACTCCAAAACCAAACTTGCAAAACTTCTAAAAATGCCTGTAATATTGAATCTATGTGAGCTTTATTTAGGTAAGGTTTACAAATACAAAAATTGGGTTTTACTCATAATGACAGTATAACTGCCATATTCAAAATAACAGTTATTTAAACACAACTCATAAACCAAACATGCAAAATGACTAATAATGCCTGGAGAAATGTATATTTGTGAATTTTACTAAAAAAACCTATTTTGTAAGAATTGTAAAGACAAAAGTTATTTTTTTTTTACTCAATATGATGGTATAACTGTCAAACTAAATATAAAAGCAATATAAACATCATTCCAAAACCAAGCTCCTAAACCAAACTTGCAATCCGTCTTAAACTGCCTGTAATATTGAATCTATATGAGTTTTACCAGAATCAGGTATTTTGGTAAGGTTTACAAATACAAAACCTGGGTTTTACTCATAATGACAGTATAACTGCATTATTTGATATGACAGTTATTTAAACATAACTCCTAAACCAAACATGATAAATAGCTAATAATGCCTGGAAAAATGTATATAAACATAACTCCAAAACCAAACATGCATTATGTCTAAAAATGCCTGTAATATTGTATCTATGTGAGTTTTACCAGAATCAGGAATTTTGGTAAGGTTTATAAATACAAAAATTAGGTTTTACTCATAATGACAGTATAACTGCCACCCTCAATATGACGGTTATGTTAACATAACTCCTAAACCACACATGCAAAAATGCTAATAATGCCTGGAGAAATGTATCTTTGTGAGTTTTACTGGGGGGAAAAAAAATGTTTTGTAAGGTTTGTAAAGACACAAGTCAGTTCTTTTTTACTTAATATGACAATATAAATGTCATACTAAATATTAAAGTTATATAAACATAACTCCAAAACCAAACATGCAATCCGTCTAAAAATGCCTGTGATTTTGAATCTATGTGAGTTTTATGAGAATCAGGCATTTTGGTAAGGTTTACAAATACAAAAATTAGGTTTTACTCATAATGACGGATAACTGCCACATTCAAAATGACAGTTATTTAAACATAACTTCCTAACCACACATGCAAAAATGCTAATAGTGCCTAAAACAATGCATCCTTGTGAGTTTTACTCGAACATATGCTTTTTTAAGGCTTGTAATTACAAAAAGTAGTTGTTTACTCAATATGACAGCAATGTTCTTAAAATCCTCTAATAATGCGGAAAAAGCAATACAAATGTTTTTCAACATAATTCCTAAACCAAACATGCAAGATTTTTTAAAGCCTGTAGACATGTGTCTTTGTTAGTTTTAATAGGAAAAATATATTTTGTAAGGTTTGCAAAGTTGCAAGTTAGTTTTTTTAATTCAATATGACTATAACTTTCATACTAAATATGAAAGTTACATAATTCCAAAACTAAACATGCATTATGTTAAAAAATGCCTAAAATTCTGTATCTATGTGAGTTTTACCAGAATCAGGTAATTTGGTAAGGTTTACAAATACAAAAATTAGGTTTTACCCATAATGACAGTATAACTTCTCTAATCAATTTGACATTTATTTAAACATAACTTCCTAACCACACATGCAAAAAGGCTAATAAAGCCTAAAACAATGCATCCTTGTGAGTTTTACCTGAAACATATGCTTTTTTAAGGCTTGCAATTACAAAAAGTAGTTTTTTTGCTCAATATGACAGTGATGTTTTTAAAATCCTGATATAATGCGAAAAAAGCAATAAAAGAGTTTTTCAACATAATTCCTAAACGAAACATGCATTATGTCTTAAAATGCCTATAATATTGTATCCAAGTGAGTTTTAGTAGAATCATTTGTTTTTGTAAGGTTTGCAAATACAACATTTTGGTTTTACTCACTATGACAGTATACTGTCACATTCAATCTGACTGTTATTTAAACATAAATTCTAAACCACAGATGCAAAATGGCCAATAAAGCCTGGAGAAATATATTTTTGTGAGTTTTACTGGAAAAAAAAATATTTTGTAAGGTTTGTTTGGACAAAAGTTTTTTTTTTTTACTCAATATGATGGTATAACTGTCTTACTAAATTTGAAAGTTATATAAACATAACTTCAAAACCAAACATGCAATCCGTCTAAAAATGCCTGTAATATTGAATCTATGTGAGTTTTACCATATTCAGGTATTTTGGTAAGGTTTACAAATACAAAAATTAGGTTTTACTCTAATGACATTATAACTGCCACGTTCAAAATGACAATTAATTAAACATAACTCCTAAAACAAAAATGCTAAATGGCTAATAATGATCCTAGGAGCTATGTTGTCCGGGGGTTTCTATGCCCCCTGGTAGGGTCTCCCAAGGCAAACTGGTCCTAGGTGAGGGATCAGACAAAGAGCAGCTCGAAGACCTCGATGAAGAACAAACACAAAGGACCCAGATTTCCCTCGCCCGGACGCGGGTCACCGGGGCCCCCCTCTGGAGCCAGGCCCGGAGGTGGGGCCCGGCCGGGCACAGCCCGAAGAGGCAACGTGGGTCCCCCCTCCAATGGGCTCACCACCCATAGCAGGGGCCATAGAGGTCGGGTGCAGTGTGAGCTGGGCGACAGCCGAGGGCAGGGCGCTTGGCAGTCCGATCCTCGGCTACATAAGCTGGCTCTTGGGACGTGGAACGTCACTTCGCTGGGGGGGAAGGAGCCTGAGCTAGTGCGTGAGGTGGAGAAGTTCCGGCTAGATATAGTCGGACTCACTTCGACGCACAGCAAGGGCTCTGGAACCACTTCTCTTGAGAGGGGCTGGACTCTCTTCCACTCTGGCGTTGCCGGCAGTGAGAGGCGACGGGCTGGGGTGGCAATTCTTGTTGCCCCTCGGCTCAAAGCCTGCACATTGGAGTTCAACCCGGTGGACGAGAGGGTAGCTTCCCTCCGCCTTCGGGTGGGGGGACGGGTCCTGACTGTTGTTTGCGTTTACGCGCCAAACGGCAGCTCAGAGTACCCACCCTTTTTGGATTCACTCGAGGGAGTACTGGAGAGTGCTCCCCCGGGTGATTCCCTCGTTCTACTGGGGGACTTCAACGCTCATGTTGGCAGCGACAGTGAAACCTGGAGAGGTGTGATTGGGAAGAATGGCCGCCCAGATCTGAACCCGAGTGGTGTTCTGTTATTGGACTTTTGTGCTCGTCACAGATTGTCGATAATAAACACCATGTTCAAACATAAGGGTGTCCATATGTGCACTTGGCACCAGGACACCCTAGGCCGCAGTTCTATGATCGACTTTGTAGTTGTGTCATCGGATTTGCGGTCTCATGTTTTGGACACTCGGGTGAAGAGAGGGGCGGAGCTTTCTACCGATCACCACCTGGTGGTGAGTTGGCTGCGATGGTGGGGGAGGATGCCGGACAGACCTGGCAGGCCCAAACGCATTGTGAGGGTTTGCTGGGAACGCCTGGCAGAGTCTCCTGTCAGAGAGAGTTTCAATTCCCACCTCCGGAAGAACTTTGAACATGTCACGAGGGAGGCGCTGGACATTGAGTCTGAGTGGACTATGTTCCGTACCTCTGTTGTCGAGGCGGCCGATTGGAGCTGTGGCCGCAAGGTAGTTGGTGCCTGTCGTGGCGGTAATCCTAGAACCCGTTGGTGGACGCCGGCGGTGAGGGATGCCGTCAGGCTGAAGAAGGAGTCCTATCGGGTTCTTTTGGCTCATGGGACTCCTGAGGCAGCAGACAGGTACCGACAGGCCAAGCGGTGTGCGGCTTCAGCGGTCGCGGAGGCAAAAACTCGGACATGGGAGGAGTTCGGGGAGGCCATGGAAAAAGACTTCCGGACGGCTTCGAAGCAATTCTGGACCACCATCCGCCGCCTCAGGAAGGGGAAGCAGTGCAGTGTCAACACCGTGTATGGTGGGGATGGTGCTCTGCTAACCTCGACTGCGGATGTTGTGGATCGGTGGAGGGAATACTTCGAAGACCTCCTCAATCCTACCAGCACGTCTTCCTATGAGGAAGCAGGGCCTGGGGAATCTGTGGTGGGCTCTCCTATTTCTGGGGCTGAGGTTGCCGAGGTTGTTAAAAAGCTCCTCGGTGGCAAGGCCGGAGTTCCTTAAGGCTCTGGATGTTGTGGGGCTGTCTTGGTTGACAAGACTCTGCAACATCGCGTGGACATCGGGGGCGGTACCTCTGGATTGGCAGACCGGGGTGGTGGTTCCTCTCTTTAAGAAGGGGAACCGGAGGGTGTGTTCCAACTATCGTGGGATCACACTCCTCAGCCTTCCCGGTAAGGTCTATTCAGGTGTACTGGAGAGGAGGCTACGCCGGATAGTCGAACCTCGGATTCAGGAGGAACAGTGTGGTTTTCGTCCTGGTCGTGGAACTGTGGACCAGCTCTATACTCTCGGCAGGGTCATTGAGGGTGCATGGGAGTTTGCCCAACCAGTCCACATGTGCTTTGTGGACTTGGAGAAGGCATTCGACCGTGTACCCCGGGAAGTCCTGTGGGGAGTGCTCAGAGAGTATGGGGTAACGGACTGTCTTATTGTGGCAGTTCGCTCCCTGTATAATCAGTGCCAGAGTTTGGTCCGCATTGCCGGCAGTAAGTCGGACACGTTTCCAGTGAGGGTTGGACTCCGCCAAGGCTGCCCTTCGTCACCGATTCTGTTCATAACCTTTATGGACAGAATTTCTAGACGCAGTCAGGGCGTTGAGGGGATCTGGTTTGGTGGCTGCAGGATTAGGTCTCTGCTATTTGCAGATGATGTGGTCCTGATGGCTTCCTCTGGCCAAGATCTTCAGCTCTCGCTGGATCGGTTTGCAGCCGAGTGTGAAGCGACTGGGATGGGAATCAGCACCTCCAAGTCCGAGTCCATGGTTCTCTCCCGGAAAAGGGTTAAGTGCCATCTCCGGGTTGGGGAGGAGATCTTGCCCCAAGTGGAGGAGCTCAAGTACCTCGGAGTCTTGTTCACGAGTGGGGGAAGAGTGGATCGTGAGATCGACAGGCGGATCGGTGCGGCATCTTCAGTAATGCGGACGCTGTATCGATCCGTTGTGGTGAAGAAGGAGCTGAGCCGGAAGGCAAAGCTCTCGATTTACCGGTCGATCTACGTTCCCATCCTCACCTATGGTCATGAGCTTTGGGTCATGACCGAAAGGACAAGATCACGGCTACAAGCGGCCGAAATGAGTTTCCTCCGCCGAGTGGCGGCGCTCTCCCTTAGAGATAGGGTGAGAAGCTCTGTCATTCGGGGGGAGCTCAAAGTAAAGCCGCTGCTCCTCCACATCGAGAGGAGCCAGATGAGGTGGTTCGGGCATCTGGTCAGGATGCCACCCGAACGCCTCCCTAGGAAGGTGTTTCGGGCACGTCCGACCGGTAGGAGGCCACGGGGAAGACCCAGGACACGCTGGGAAGACTATCTCTCCCGGCTGGCCTGGGAACGCCTCGGGATCCCCCGGGAGGAGCTGGACGAAGTGGCTGGGGAGAGGGAAGTCTGGGCTTCCCTGCTTAAGCTGCTGCCCCCGCGACCCGACCTCGGATAAGCGGAAGAAGATGGATGGATGGATGGATGGCTAATAATGACTGGAGAAATGCATCTTTGTGAGTTTTACTGAAAAAAAAAAAAAAAATTTGTAAGGTTTGTAAAGACACAAGTTAGTTTTTTTTACTCTATATGACAGTATAACTGTCATACTAAATGTAAAATGTATATTAAAATACATGCATTTTGTCTAAAAATTCCTGCAACATTGCATCCATGTGAGTTTTACTAGAATGAGTTGTTTTTTTAAGGTTTGCAAATACAAAATATTGGTTTTACTCACTATGACAGTATGATGTCACATTCAAACTGACAGTTATTTAAACATAACTCCTAAACCACACATACAAAATTACTAATAATGCCTGGAGAAATGTATTTTTGTGAGTTTTACTGAAAAAAAAAAAATATATTTTGTAAGGTTTGTAAAGACACAAGTTAGTTTTTTTTACTCAATATGACAGTATAACTGTCATACTAAATATGAAAGTTATTTAAACATAACTCCAAAACCAAACATGCAATATGTCTAAAAATGCCTGTAATATTGTATCTATGTGAGTTTTACTACAATCAGGTATTTTGGTGAGGTTTACAAATACAAAAATAAGGTTTTACTCATAATGACAGTATAACTGCCACACTCAATATGGCAGTTATTTAAATATAACTACTAAACCACACATGCAAAATGGCTAATAATGCTTGGAAAAATGTGTATTTGTGAGTTTTACTGAAAAAAAAAGAAGTAAGGTTTGTAAAGACACAAGTTATTTTTTTTACTCAATATGACATTATAACTGTCATACTAAATGTAAAAGTTATATAAACATAACTCCAAAACAAAACATGCATTACATCTAAAAATGCCTGTAATTTTGTATCCATGTGAGTTTTACTAGAATCAGTTGTTTTTGTAAGGTTTGCAAATACAAAATATTGGTTTTACTCACTAAGACAGTATACTGCTGTCATATTGAGTAAAAAAAAAAAAAAAACTTGTGTCATAACAAACCTTACAAAATATTTTTTTCCAGAAAAATTCACTGAGATACATTTCTCCAGGCATTATTAGTCATTTTGAATGTGTGGTTTAGGAGTTATGTTCAAATAACTGTCAGATTGAATGTGACAGTATACTGTCATAGTGAGTAAAACCAATATTTTGTATTTGCAAAACTTACAAAAACAACTGATTCTAGTAAAACTCACATGGATACATCAATTCAGGCATTTTTAGACAAAATGCATGTTTGGTTTTGGAGTTATGTTTATATAACTTTTCCATTTAGTATGACAGTTATACTGTCTTTTTGAGTTAAAAAAAGACTTGTGCTTTACAAACCTAACAATTTTTTTTTTCCAGTAAAACTCACAAAGATACATTTCTCCAGGCATTATTAGCCATTTAGCATGTTTTGTTTAGGAGTTATGGTTAGAAAAACTTTCATTTCGAATGTGGCAGTTATCCGTCATTATGAGTAAAACCTAATTTTTTTATTTGTAATCCTTACCAAAATACCTGATTCTGGTAAAAATTACATATATTCAATATTACAGACATTTTTAGACAGATTGCAAGTTTGGTTTTGGAGTTATGTTTATATAACTTTCAAATTTAGTAAGACAGTTATACTATCATGTTGAGTAAAAAAAAACTAACTTATGTCTATACAAACCTTATAAAATATTTTTTCCCGGTAAAATTCACAAAAATACATTTCTCCAGGCATTATTATCCATTTTGCATCTGTGGTTTAGAATATATGTTTAAATAACAGGCAGATTGAATGTGACAGTATACTGTCATAGTGAGTAAAACCTAATTTTTGTATTTGTAAACCTTACCAAAATACCTGATTCTGGTAAAACTCACATAGATACAATATTACAAGAATTTTTAGACATAAAACATGTTTGGTTTTGCAGTTATGTTTATATAACTTTCATATTTAGTATGACAGTTATACCATCATATTGTGTAAAAAAAACTAATTTATGTCTTTACAAACCTTACAATATATTTTTTTTCCATTAAAATTCACAAAGATAAATTTTTCCAGGCATTATTAGTCATTTTGCATTTGTTTTTTAGGAGTTATGTTTAAAAACACTGTCATATTGAGTGTGGCAGTTATACTGTCATTATGAGTTAAACCTAATTTTTGTATTTGTAAAACTTACCAAAATACCTGATTTTGGTAAAACTCACATAGATTCAATATTACAGGCATTTTTAGATGGATTGCAAATTTGGTTTTGGAGTTATGTGTATATAACTTTCATATTTAGTATGACAATTATACTGTCAAATTGAGTAAAAAATAACAAACTTGTAATTTTACAAACCTTACAAAATATTTTTTTCCAGTAAAATTCACAGAGATACATTTTTCCAGGCATTATTAGTCATTTTGCATGTTTGGTTTAGAAGTTATGTTTAAATAGCTGTCAGATTGAATGTGACAGTATACTGTCATAGTGAGTAAAACCAATATTTTGTATTTGCAAAACTTACAAAAACAACTGATTCTAGTAAAGCTCACATGGATACAATATTACAGGCATTTTTAGACATAATGCATGTTTGGTTTTGGAGTTATGTTTATACTACTTTTACATTTAGTATGACAGTTATACTGTCCATCCATCCATCCATTTTATACCGCTTTTTCCCTTCGGAGCCTATCTCAGCTACAATCGGGCGGAAGGCGGGGTAAACCCTGGAAAAGTCGCCACCTCATCATATTAGGTAAAAAAAAACTAAATTGTTTCTTTACAAACCTTACAAAATATGTTTTTCCAGTAATCTCACAAAGATACATTTCTCCAGGCATTATAGCCATTTCGCATGTGTGGTTTGGTAGTTATGTTTAAATAACTGTCAAATTGAATGTGACAGTATACTATCATGGTGAGTAAAACCAATATTTTGTAGTTGCAAACCTTACTACAACAATTGATTTTAGTAAAACTCGCATTGATACAAAATTACAGGCATTTTTAAACATAATGCATGTTTGGTTTTGGAGTTATGTTTATATATTTTTTACATTTAGTATTCCAGTTATACTGTCATATTGAGTAAAAAAAACGAACTTGTGTCTTTATAAACCTTAAAAAAAAATTTTTTCCAGTAAAACTCACAAAGATACATTTCTCCAGGCATTATAGCCTATTAACCATGTTTGGTTTAGAGTTATCAATCAATCAATCAATGTTTATTTATATAGCCCTAAATCACAAGTGTCTCAAAGGGCTGCACAAGCCACAACGACATCCTCGGTATAGCCCACATAAGGGCAAGGAAAAACTCACCCCAGTGGGACGTCGATGTGAATGACTATGAGAAACCTTGGAGAGGACCGCATATGTGGGTAACCCCCCCCCCTCTAGGGAGACCGAATGCAATGGATGTCGAGTGGGTCTAACATAATATTGTGAGAGTCCAGTCCATATTGGATCCAGCATATCACCGAGCCCGGGATTGAACCCAAGACTACTCAGGACCTTCGTATTGTGAGGCAGATGCACTAACCCCTCTTCCACCGTGAGGCCCAATTATACCATCATATTCAGTAAAAAAAAAAAACTTTTGTCTTTACAAACCTTACAAAATAGTTTTTTCTAGTAAAATTCACAAAGATACATTTCTCCAGGCATTATTAGCAATTTAGCATGTTTGGTTTAGGAGTTGTGTTTAAATAACTGTTATTTTGAATATGGCAGTTATACTGTCATTATGAGTAAAACCCAATTTTTGTATTTGTAAACCTTACCTAAATACCTGATTCTGATAAAACTCACATAGATTCAATATTACAGGCATTTTTAGACGTATTGCAAGTTTGGTTTTGGAGTTATGTTTATTTAACTTTCATATTTAGTATGACAGTTATATTAATATATAATATATATTAATATATTAAGTAAAAAAACCTAACTTGTGTCTTTACAAACCTTATAAAATATTTTTTTTTTCCAGGAAAACTCACAAAGATACATTTCTCCAGGCATTATTAGCCATTTTGTATTTGTGGTTTAGGAGTTATGTTTAAATAACTGTCAGATTGAATGTGACAGTATACTGTCATTATGAGTAAAACCTAAATTTTGTATTTGTAAACCTTACCAAAAATACCTGATTCTGGTAAAAATCACATATATACAATATTGCAGGCATTTTTAGACATAATGCATGTTTGGTTTTGGAGTTATGTTTATACAATTTTCATATTTAGTATGACAGTTATACCATCATATTGAGTAAAAAAAAAAAAAACTTGTGTCTTTATAAACCTTACTTTTTTCTTTTTCCCAAAACTCACAAAGATACATTTCTCCAGGCATAATTAGCCATTTATCATGTTTGGTTTAGGAGTTATGTTTAAATAACTGTCATATTGAGTGGGGTAGTTATTGTATCGTGTGTCATTATAAATAAAAACCTATTTTTTGTAATTGTAAACCTTACCAAAATACCTGATTCTGGTAAAACTCACATAGATACAATATTACAGGCATTTTTAGACATAATGTTTGTTTGGTTTTGGAGTTATATTTATATAACTTTCATATTTAGTATGACAGTTATACCATCATATTCAATAAAAGAAACTAACTTGTCTTTATAAATCTTACAAATTATTTGTTTCCAGTAAAACTCACACTGATAAATTTCTCCAGGCATTATTAGCCAGCCATTTATCATGTTTGGTTTAGGAGTTATGTTTAAATAACTGTCATATCAAATGTTGCAGTTATACTGTCATTATGAGTAAAACCCAAGTTTTGTATTTGTAAACCTTACCAAAATACCTGATTCTGGTAAAACTCACATATATTAAATATTACAGGCAGTTTAAGACATATTGCAAGTTTGGTTTTGGAATTATGTTTATATAACTTTCATATTTAGTATGACAGTTATACCATCATGTTGAGTAAAAAAAAACTAACTTTTGTCTTTACAAACCTTACAAAATATTTTTTCCTAGTAAACATCACAAAGATACATTTTTTCCAGGCATTATTAGCCATGTATCGTGTTTGGTTTAGGAATTATGTTTAAATAACTGTCATGTTGAGTGTGGCAGTTATATTTTCATTATGAGTAAAACCTATTTTTTGTATTTGTAAACCTTACCAAAATACCTGATTCTGTTAAAACTCATATAGATACAATATTATAGGAATTTTTAGACATAAAACATGTTTGGTTTAGGAATTATGTTTAAGTAACTGTCAGATTGAATGTGACAGTATACTGTCAAAGTGAGTTAAACCAATATTTTGTATTTGCAAACCTTACAAAAACAACTGATTCTAGTTAAACTCACATGAATACAATATTACAGGCATTTTTAGACATAATGCATGTTTGGTTTTGGAGTTATGTTTATATTTTTTTTACATTTAGTATGACAGTTTTACTGTCATATTGAGTAAGAAAAAAATAACTTGTGTCTTTACAAACCCATTCATCCATCCATTTTCTACCGCTTATTCCCTTTGGGGTCGCGGGGGGCGCTGGAGCCTATCTCAGCTACAATCGGGCGGAAGGTGGCGTACACCCTGGACAAGTCGCCCCCTCATCGCAGTCTTTACAAACCTTACAAAATTGTTTTTTTTTCCTGTAAAACATAAAAAGATAAATTTCTCCAGGCATTATTAACCATTTTGCATGTGTGGTTTAGGAGTTATGTTTACATAACTGTCATATTGAATGTGGCAGTTATACTGTCATTATGAGTAAAACCTATTTTTTGTTTTTGTAAACCTTACCAAAATACCTGATTCTAGTAAAACGAACATAGATTCATTGGTTTTGGAGTTATGTTAATATAACTTTCATATTTAGTATGACAGTTATATCATCATATTGAGTAAAAAATTTAACTTGTATATTTATAAACCTTACAAATTCGTTTTTTCCAGTAAAACTAACAAAGATACATTTCTCCAGGCATTATTAGGCATTTATCATGTTTGGTTTAGGAGTTATGTTTAAATACCTGTCATGTTAAATGTGGCAGTTATATTGTCATTATGAGTAAAACCTATTTTTTGTATTTGTAAACCTTACCAAAATACCTGATTCTGGTAAAACCCACATAGATACAATATTTCAGGAATTTTTAGACATAAAACATGTTTGGTTTTGGAGTTATGTTTATATAACTTTCATATTTAGTATGACAGTTATACCATCATATTAAGTAAAAAAAACTAATTTGTGTCTTTACAAACCTTACAAAATATTTTTTTTTCATTAAAATTCACAAAGATACATTTTTCCAGGCATCATTAGTCATTTTGCATTTGTTTTTTATGAGTTATGTTTAAAAAACTGTCATATTGAGTGTGGCAGATATACTGTCATTATGAGGAAAACCTAATTTTTGTATTTGTAAACCTTACCAAAATACCTGATTTTGGTAAAACTCACATAGATTCAATATTACAGGCATTTTTAGATGGATTGCAAGTTTGGTTTTAGAGTTATGTGTATATAACTTTCATATTTAGTATGACAGTTATACTGTGAAATTGAGTAAAAAATAACAAACTTGTAATTTTAAAAACCTTACAAAATATTTTTTTCCATTAAAATTCACAGAGCTACATTTTTCTCGGCATTATTAGTCATTTTGCATGTGTGGTTTAAGAGTTATGTTTAAATAGCTGTCAGATTGAATGTGACAGTATACTGTCATATTGAGTAAAACCACTATTTTGTATTTGCAAAACTTACAAAAACAACTGATTCTAGTAAAACTCACATGGATACAATATTACAGGCATTTTTAGACATAATGCATGTTTGGTTTTGGAGTTATGTTAATACTACTTTTACATTTAGTATGACAGTTATACTGTCCATCCATCCATCCATTTTTCTACCGCTTATTCCCTTCGGGGTCGCGGGGGGCGCTGGAGCCTATCTCAGCTACAATCGGGCGGAAAGCGGGGTACATCCTGGAAAAGTCGCCACCTCAT
Organism: Nerophis lumbriciformis; assembly: GCF_033978685.3. Classification (NCBI taxonomy): domain Eukaryota; kingdom Metazoa; phylum Chordata; class Actinopteri; order Syngnathiformes; family Syngnathidae; genus Nerophis; species Nerophis lumbriciformis. The sequence continues at coordinate 23,069,031 of NC_084570.2, read as the reverse complement.
CATATTATGTAAAAAAAACTAAATTGGTTCTTTACAAACCTTACAAAATATGTTTTTCCAGTAATCTCACAAAGATACATTTCTCCAGGCATTATAGCCATTTTGCATGTGTGGTTTGGTAGTTATGTTTAAATAACTGTCAAATTGAATGTGACAGTATACTATCATGGTGAGTAAAACCAATATTGTGTAATTGCAAACCTTACTACAACAATTGATTTTAGTAAAACTCGCATGGATACAAAATTACAGGCATTTTTAACATAATGCAAGTTTAGTTTTGCAGTTATGTTTATATATTTTTTACATATAGTATTACAGTTATACTGTCATATTGAGTAAAAACAACTAACTTGTGTCTTTATAAACCTTAAAAAAAATGTTTTTCCAGTAAAACTCACAAAGATACATTTCTCCAGGCATTATTAGCCATTAACCATGTTTGGTTTAGATAACTGTCATATTGAGTGTGGCAGATATACTGTCATTATGAGTAAAACCTAATTTTGGTATTTGTAAAATTACCAAAATAACTGATTCTGATAAAACTCACATGGATAAAATATTACAGGATTTTTTAGACACAAAGCATGTTTCCATCATATTGAGTAAAAAAAACTAACTTGTGTCTATACAAACCTTACAAAATATTTTTTTTCCAGTAAAACTCACAAAAATACATTTCTCCAGTTATTATTAGCCATTTTGCATCTGTGGTTTAGAATTTGTGTTTAAATAACAGTCAGATTGAATGTGACAGTATACTGTCATAGTGAGTAAAACCTAATTTTTGTATTTGTAAACCTTAACAAAATACCTGATTCTAGTAAATCTCACATAGATACAATATTACAGGAATTTTTAGACATAAAACATGTTTGGTTTTGGAGTTATGTTAATATAACTTTCATATTTAGTATGACAGTTATACCATCATATTAAGTAAAAAGACTAACTTGTGTCTTTATAAACCTTACAAATTATTTGTTTCCAGTAAAACTCACCATGATACATTTCTCCAGGCATTATTAGCCATTTATCATGTTTGGATTAGGAGTTATGTTTAAATAACTGTCATATCAAATAATACAGTTATACTATCATTATGAGTAAAACCCAAGTTTTGTATTTGTAAACCTTACGAAAATACCTGATTCTGGTAAAACTCATATAGATTCAATATTACAGGCAGTTTAAGACGGAGTGCAAGTTTGGTTTAGGAGTTTGGTTTTGGAATGATGTTTATATTACTTTTATATTTAGTTTGACAGTTATACCATCATATTGAGTAAAAAAGAAAAAACTTGTGTCTTTACAAACCTTACAAAATATTGTTTTCTAGTAAAACTCACAAATATACATTTTTCCAGGCATTATTAGCTAATTAGCATGTTTGGTTTAGGAGTTATGTTTAAATAACTGTTATTTTGAATATGGCAGTTATACTGTCATTATGAGTAAAACCCAATTTTTGTATTTGTAAACCTTACCAAAATACCTGATTTTGGTAAAACTCACATAGATTCAATATTACAGGCATTTTTAGACGTATTGCAAGTTTGGTTTTGGAGTTATGTTTATTTAACTTTCATATTTAGTATGACAGTTCTACTGTCATATTAAGTAAAAAAACTAACTTGTGTCTTTACAAACCTTTTTTTTTTTTTTTTCTCCAGGAAAACTCACAAAGATACATTTCTCCAGGCATTATTAGCCATTTTGTATTTTTGGTTTAGGAGTTACAATATTTTTAAATAACTGTCAGATTTAATGTGACAGTATACTGTCATAGTGAGTAAAACCTAATTTTTGTATTTGTAAACCTTACCAAAAATACCTGATTCTGGTAAAAATCACATAGATACAATATTGCAGGCATTTTTAGACATAATGCATGTTTGATTTTGGAGTTATGTTTATACAACTTTTATATTTAGTATGACAGTTATACCATCATATTGAGTAAAAAAAATAATAACTTGTGTCTTTATAAACCTTACAAAAAAATTGTTTCCCAGTAAAACTCACAAAGATACATTTCTCCAGGCATAATTACTTTTTGTGTTTGCAAGCCTTAAAATAGCATATGTTTCGAGTAAAACTCACAAGGATGCATTCTTTTAGGCTGTATTAGGCTATTTTGCATGTGTGGTTAGGAAGTTATGTTTAAATAACTGTCAAATTGAATGTAGCAGTTATACTGTCATATTGAATTAAAAAAACAAACTTGCCTCTTTGCAAAACTTACAAAAGATAATTTTTCTAGTAAAACTAACAAAGATACATGTATCCAGGCATTATTAGACATGTTGCATGCTTGGTGTAGGAATTATGTTGAAAAACATTTTTATTGCTTATTTCGCATTATCTCAAGATTTTAAGAACATTACTGTCATATTGAGTAAAAAATTACTTTTAGTGTTTGCAAGCCTTAAAAATGCATATGTTTCGAGTAAAACTCACAAGGATGCACTGTTTTAGGACTTTTTGCATGTGTGGTTAGGAAGTTATGTTTAAATAACTGTCAAATTGAATGTAGCAGTTATCTGTCATTATGAGTAAACTCTAATTTTTGTATTTTTAAACCTTACCAAATTTTCTGATTCTTTTAAGACTATCATAGATGTAATAATTTAGTCATTTTTAGACATAATGCATGTTCAGATTTGGAGTTATGTTTATAAAACTTTTATATTTGGTATGATATTTATACTGTCCTATTGAATTAAAAAAACTAACTTGCGTCATGGCAAAACTTACAAAAGATAATTTTTCTAGTAGAAATTAAAAAAGATACATGTCTTCAGGCATTATTAGACATGTTGCATGTTTAGTGTAGGAATTATGTTGAAAAACATTTTTATTGATGATTTCGCATTATCTCAGGATTTTAAGAACATAACTGTCATAATGAGTAAAAAACTACTTTTTGTGTTTGCAAGCCTTAAAAAAGCATATGTTTTGAGTAAAACTCACAAGGATGCATTGTTTTAGGCTTTATTAACCTCTTTTGCATGTGTGGTTAGGAAGTTATGTTTAAATAACTGTCAAATTGAATGAAGCAGTTATACTGTCATTATGAAAAAAAAAAAATTGTATTTGTAAACATTACCAAATTACCTGATTCTGGTGAAACTCACATAGATACAATATTTTAGGCATTTTTAGACATAATGCATGTTCAATTTTGGAGTTATGTTTATATGTATTTCATATTAGGTATGACAGTTATACTGTCATATTGAATTAAAAAAACTAACTTGCCTCTTTGCAAAACTTACAAAAGATAATTTTTCTAGTAAAACTAACAAAGATACATATCTTCACGAATTATTCGATATGTTGCATGTTTAGTGTAGGAATTATGTTGAAAAACAATTGTATTGCTTATTTCGCATTATCTCAGGGTTTTAAGAACATTACTGTCATAATGAGTAAAAAAACTACTTTTTGTGTTTGCAAGCCTTACAATAGCATAGGTTTCGAGTAAAAGTAACAAGGATGCAATGTTTTAGGCTTTATTAGCCTATTTTGCATGTGTGGTTAGGGAGTTATGTTTAAATAACAGTCAAATTGAATGTAGCAGTTATCTGTCATTATGAGTAAACCCCTAATTTATGTAATTGTACAACTTACCAAATTAACTGATTCTTGTAAAACTCACATAGATACAATATTTTAGGCATTTTTAGACATCATGCATGTTTAGTTTTGGAGTTATAACTTTCATATTTGGTATGACAGTTATACTTTCATATTGAATTAAAAAAAACTAACATGCCTCTTTGCAAAACTTACAAAAGATAATTTTTCTAGTAAAACTAACAAAGATAAATATCTTCACGCATTATTAGACATGTTGCATGTTTGGTGTAGGAATTATGTTGAAAAACATTTTTATTGCTTATTTTGCATTATATCAGGATTTTAAGAACATTACTGTCATGAATAAAAAATTACTTTTTGTGTTTGCAAGCCTTAAAATAGCATATGTTTCGAGTAAAACTCACATGGATGCATTGTTTTAGGCTTTATTAGCCTATTTGCATGTGTGGTTAGGAAGTTATGTTTAAATAACTGTAAAATTGAATATAGCAGTTATACTGTCATTATGAGAAAAACCCAATTTTTGTATTTGTAAAATTCACATAGATACAATATTTTAGGCATTTTTAGACATAATGCATGTTCAGTTTTGGAGTTATGTTTAAATAACTTTTACATTTAGTTTGACAGTTATACTGTTATATTGAATTAAAAAAAACTAACTTGCGTCGTTGCAAAACTTACAAAAGATACATTTTCTAGTAAAATTAACAAAGATACATGTCTTCAGGCATTATTAGACATGTTGCATGTTTGGTGTAGGAATTATGTTGAAAAACATTTTTATTGCTTTTTTCGCATTATCTCAGGATTTTAAGAACATTACTGGCATATTGAGTAAAAAACTACTATGACATTATACTGTCACATTCAATCTGACTGTTATTTAAACATAACTCCTAAACCATGCAAGCAAAATGTCAAATACTGCCTGGAGAAATGTATCTTTGTAAGTTTTACAGGAAAAAAATAGTTTGTAAGGTTTGTAAAGACACAAGTTAGATTTTTTTTTACTCAATATGACAGTATAACTGTCATACTAAATATGAAAGTTGAATAGATATAACACCAAAACCAAACTTGCAATCTGTCTAAAAATGCCTGTAATATTGAATATATGTGAGTTTTACCAGAATCGGTTATTTTGGTAAGGTTTACAAATACAAAAATTGGGTTTTACTCATAATGACAGTATAACTGCCACTTCAAAATGACAGTTATATAAACATAACTCCAAAACCAAGCATGCATTATATTTAAAAATGCCTGTAATATTAAATCTATGTGAGTTTGACCAAAATCAGGTATTTTGGTAAGGTTTACAAATACAAAAAGTAGGTTTTACTCATAATGACAGTATAACTGCCACATTCAAAATTACAGTTATTTAAACATAACTCCTAATTTAAACATGCTAAATGGCTAATACTGCCTGGAGAAAGGTATATTTGTGAGTTTAACTGGGAAAAAAAAATATTTTGTAAGGTTTGTAAAGACACAAGTTAGGTTTTTTTATTCAATATGTTTGTATAACTGTCATAATAAATGTAAAAGTTACATAAACATAACTCCAAAACCAAACATGCATTAAGTATAACTGTCACACTCAATCTGACAGTTAATTAAACATAACTCCTAAAACACAAATGCAAAATGACTAATAATGCCTAGAGAAAGGTATATTTGTGAATTTTACTGGAAAACAATATTTTGTAAGGTTTGTAAAGATACAAACTATTTTTTGTTTTTTACTCAATATGATGGTATAACTTTCATACTAAATATGAAAGTTATATAAACATAACTCCAAAACCAAACATGCTTTATGTCTAAAAATTCCTGTAATATTGTATCGATGTGGGTTTAACCAGAATCAGGTATTTTGGTAAGGTTTACAAATACAAAAAATAGGTTTTACTCATAATGACAGTATAACTGCCACACTCAATACGACAGCTGTTTAAACATAACTCCTAAACCAAACATGATAAATGGCTAAATATGCCTGGAGAAATGTATCTTTGTGAGTTTTACTGGGAAAACATTTTTTGTAAGGTTTATAAAGACACAAGTTTTTTTTTTCTTTACTCAATATGATGGTATAACTGTCATACTAAATATTGAATTTACTCACTATGACAGTATGCTGTCACATTCACTCTGACAGTTATTTAAACATAACTCCTAAACCACACATACAAAATGACTAATAATGCCTTTGTGAGTTTTACTGAAAAAAAAAAATATATATTTTGTAAGGTTTGTAAAGACACAAGTTAGTTTTTTTTTTTACTTAATATGACAGTAAAACTGTCATACTAAATATGAAAGTTATATAAACATAACTCCAAAACCAAACATGCATTATGTTCAAAAAATGCCTGTAATATTGTATCTATGTGAGTTTTACTACAATCAGGTATTTTGGTAAGGTTTACAAATACAAAAATAAGGTTTTACTCACTATGACAGTATACTGCTGTCATTTTGAGTAAAAAAAAATTGTGTTGTAAAAATATTTTTTTTCCAGAAAAATTCACAGAGATACATTTCTCCAGGCATTATTAGTCATTTTGAATATGTGGTTTAGGAGTTATGTTTAAATAACTGTCAGATCGAATGTGACAGTATACTGTCATAGTGAGTAAAACCAATATTTTGTATTTGCAAAACTTACAAAAACAACTGATTTTAGTATAACTCACATGGATACATCATTTCAGGCATTCTTAGACATAATGCATGTTTGGTTTTGGAGTTATGTTTATATAACTTTTCCATTTAGTATGACAGTTATACTGTCTTTTTGAGTTAGAAAAAACTAACTTGTGTCTTTACAAACCTTACAATTTTGATTTATTTTTTTCCAGTAAAACTCACAAAGATACTTTTCTCCAGGCATTATTAGCCATTTAGCATGTTTTGTTTATGAGTTATGTTTAAAACAATTTGGCGGTTATCTGTCAATATGAGTAAAACCTAATTTTTGTATTTGTAATCCTTACCAAAATACCTGATTCTGGTAAAAATCAAATATATTCAATATTACAGCCATTTTTTTTACGAATTGCAAGTTTGGTTTTGGAGTTATGTTTATAAAACTTTCATTTTTAGTATGACAGTTATACCATCATATTGAGTTAAAAAAAAAAAAAAAAACAGTATCTTTACAAACCTTACAAAATACCGCTTTTTCCCTTCGGAGCCTATCTCAGCTACAATCGGGCGGAAGGCGGGGTACACCCTGGAAAAGTCGCCACCTCATCATATTAGGTAAAAAAAAACTAAATTGTTTCTTTACAAACCTTACAAAATATGTTTTTCCAGTAATCTCACAAAGATACATTTCTCCAGGCATTATAGCCATTTCGCATGTGTGGTTTGGTAGTTATGTTTAAATAACTGTCAAATTGAATGTGACAGTATACTATCATGGTGAGTAAAACCAATATTTTGTAGTTGCAAACCTTACTACAACAATTGATTTTAGTAAAACTCGCATTGATACAAAATTACAGGCATTTTTAAACATAATGCATGTTTGGTTTTGGAGTTATGTTTATATATTTTTTACATTTAGTATTCCAGTTATACTGTCATATTGAGTAAAAAAAACGCACTTGTGTCTTTATAAACCTTAAAAAAAAAAATGTTCCAGTAAAACTCACAAAGATACATTTCTCCAGGCATTATAGCCTATTAACCATGTTTGGTTTAGAGTTATCAATCAATCAATCAATGTTTATTTATATAGCCCTAAATCACAAGTGTCTCAAAGGGCTGCACAAGCCACAACGACATCCTCGGTATAGCCCACATAAGGGCAAGGAAAAACTCACCCCAGTGGGACGTCGATGTGAATGACTATGAGAAACCTTGGAGAGGACCGCATATGTGGGTAACCCCCCCCCCCCCTCTAGGGAGACCGAATGCAATGGATGTCGAGTGGGTCTAACATAATATTGTGAGAGTCCAGTCCGTATTGGATCCAGCATATCACCGAGCCCGGGATTGAACCCATGACTACTCAGGACCTTCGTATTGTGAGGCAGATGCACTATCCCCTCTTCCACCGTGAAGCCCAATTATACCATCATATTCAGTAAAAAAAAAAAACTTTTGTCTTTACAAACCTTACAAAATAGTTTTTTCTAGTAAAATTCACAAAGATACATTTCTCCAGGCATTATTAGCCATTTAGCATGTTTGGTTTAGGAGTTGTGTTTAAATAACTGTTATTTTGAATATGGCAGTTATACTGTCATTATGAGTAAAACCCAATTTTTGTATTTGTAAACCTTACCTAAATACCTGATTCTGATAAAACTCACATAGATTCAATATTACAGGCATTTTTAGACGTATTGCAAGTTTGGTTTTGGAGTTATGTTTATTTAACTTTCATATTTAGTATGACAGTTATATTAATATATAATATATATTAATATATTAAGTAAAAAAACCTAACTTGTGTCTTTACAAACCTTATAAAATATTTTTTTTTTCCAGGAAAACTCACAAAGATACATTTCTCCAGGCATTATTAGCCATTTTGTATTTGTGGTTTAGGAGTTATGTTTAAATAACTGTCAGATTGAATGTGACAGTATACTGTCATTATGAGTAAAACCTAAATTTTGTATTTGTAAACCTTACCAAAAATACCTGATTCTGGTAAAAATCACATAGATACAATATTGCAGGCATTTTTAGACATAATGCATGTTTGGTTTTGGAGTTATGTTTATACAACTTTCATATTTAGTATGACAGTTATACCATCATATTGAGTAAAAAAAAAAAAAAAACTTGTGTCTTTATAAACCTTACTTTTTTCTTTTTCCCAAAACTCACAAAGATACATTTCTCCAGGCATAATTAGCCATTCATCATGTTTGGTTTAGGAGTTATGTTTAAATAACTGTCATATTGAGTGGGGTAATTATTGTATCGTGTGTCATTATAAATAAAAACCTATTTTTTGTAATTGTAAACCTTACCAAAATACCTGATTCTGGTAAAACTCACATAGATACAATATTACAGGCATTTTGAGACATAATGTTTGTTTGGTTTTGGAGTTATATTTATATAACTTTCATATTTAGTATGACAGTTATACCATCATATTCAATAAAAGAAACTAACTTGTCTTTATAAATCTTACAAATTATTTGTTTCCAGTAAAACTCACACTGATAAATTTCTCCAGGCATTATTAGCCAGCCATTTATCATGTTTGGTTTAGGAGTTATGTTTAAATAACTGTCATATCAAATGTTGCAGTTATACTGTCATTATGAGTAAAACCCAAGTTTTGTATTTGTAAACCTTACCAAAATACCTGATTCTGGTAAAACTCACATATATTAAATATTACAGGCAGTTTAAGACATATTGCAAGTTTGGTTTTGGAATTATGTTTATATAACTTTCATATTTAGTATGACAGTTATACCATCATATTGAGTAAAAAAAAACTAACTTTTGTCTTTACAAACCTTACAAAATATTTTTTCCTAGTAAACATCACAAAGATACATTTTTTCCAGGCATTATTAGCCATGTATCGTGTTTGGTTTAGGAATTATGTTTAAAAAACTGTCATGTTGAGTGTGGCAAAAATATTTTTTTTTCCAGTTAAACTCACAAAGATACATTTCCCCAGGCATTATTAGCCATTTAACATGTTTTGTTTAGGAGTAATGTTTAAATAAGTGTCATATTGAGTGTGGCAGTTATACTGTCATTATGAGTAAAACCTATTTTTTGTATTTGTAAACCTTACCAAAATACCTGATTCTTGTAAAACCCACATCGATACAATATTACAGGAATTATTAGACATAAAGTATGTATGGTTTTGGAGTTATGTTTATATAACTTTCATATTTAGTATGACAGTTATACCATCATATTAAGTAAAAAAAACTAATTTGTGTCTTTACAAACCTTACAAAATATTGTTTTCCTGTAAAATTCACAAATATACATTTCTCTAGGCATTTTTAGTCATTTTGCATTTGTGTTTTAGTAGTTATGTTTAAATAACTGTCATATTGAGTGTGGCAGTTATACTGTCACTATGAGTGATTTGCAAACCTTACCAAAATACCTGATTCTGATAAAACTTACATATAATAAATATTATAGACATTTTTAGATGGATTGCATGTTTGGTTTTGGAGTTATGTTTATAAAACTTTCATATATAGTATGACAGCTATACTGTAAAATTAAGTTAAAAAAAACTAGAATGTGTCTTTTCAAACCTTACAAAATATTTGTTCCAGTAAAATTCACAAAGATTCATTCCTCCAGGCATTATTAGCCATTTTGTCAGATTGATTGTGACAGTATACTCTCATTATGAGTAAAACTAATATTTTGTATTTGTAAACCTTACAAAAACAACTAATTCTAGTAAAACTCACGTAGATGAAAAATTATAGGAATTTTTAGACATAATGCATGTTTGGTTTTGGAGTTATGTTTAAATAAATGTCATATTGAATGTGGCAGTATACTGTCATTATGACAGTATACTGTTGACAAAGTTGTATTTGTCAACTTTACCAAAATACCTGATTCTGGTAAAACTAAAAAAGATACAATATTACAGGCATTTTTAGACAAAATTCATTTTGGTTTTGGAGTTATGTTTATATAACTTTCATATTTAGTATGACAGACAGTTCATCATATTAAAAAAAAAATAATAATTTGTGTCTTTATAAACCTTACACATTATTTTTTTCCAGTAAAACTCACAAAGATACATTTCTCCAGGCATTATTAGTCATTTATCATGTTTGGTTTAGGAGTCATGTTTAAATACCTGTCATATCAAATGTTGCAGTTATACTGTCATTATGAGTAAAACCCAAGTTTTGTATTTGTAAACCTTACCAAAATACCTGATTCTGGCAAAACTCACATAGATTCAATATTACAGGCAGTTTAAGACAGACTGCAAGTTTGGTTTAGGAGTTTGGTTTTGGAATTATGTTTATCTAACTTTCATATTTAGTATGACAGAAATACCATCATATTGAGTAAAAAAAACAACTAACTTTTGTCTTTACAAACCTTACAAAATATTTTTTTTCTAGTAAAACTCACAAAGATTCATTTCTCCAGACATTATTAGCCATTTAGCATATTTGGTTTAGGAGTTATGTTTAAATAACTGTTATTTTGAATATGGCAGTTATACTGTCATTATGAGTAAAACCCAATTTTTGTATTTGTAAACCTTACCAAAATAACCGATTCTGGTAAAACTCACATATATTCAATATTACAGGCATTTTTAGACAGATTGCAAGTTTGGTTTTGGTGTTATATCTATTCAACTTTCATATTTAGTATGACAGTTATACTGTCATATTGAGTAAAAAAAAGCTAACTTGTGTCTTTACAAACCTTACAAACTATTTTTTTCCTGTAAAACTTACAAAGATACATTTCTCCAGGCAGTATTTGACATTTTGCTTGCATGGTTTAGGAGTTATGTTTAAATAACAGTCAGATTGAATGTGACAGTATAATGTCATAGTAGTTTTTTACTCAATATGCCAGTAATGTTCTTAAAATCCTGAGATAATGCGAAAAAAGCAATAAAAATGTTTTTCAACATAATTCCTACACCAAACATGCAACATGTCTAATAATGCCTGAAGACATGTATCTTTGTTAATTTTACTAGAAAATGTATCTTTTGTAAGTTTTGCAACGACGCAAGTTAGTTGTTTTTAATTCAATATAACAGTATAACTGTCAAACTAAATGTAAAAGTTATTTAAACATAACTCCAAAACTGAACATGCATTATGTCTAAAAATGCCTAAAATATTGTATCTATGTGAATTTTACAAATACAAAAATTGGGTTTTTCTCATAATGACAGTATAACTGCTATATTCAATTTTACAGTTATTTAAACATAACTTCCTAACCACACATGCAAATAGGCTAATAAAGCCTAAAACAATGCATCCATGTGAGTTTTACTCGAAACATATGCTATTTTAAGGCTTGCAAACACAAAAAGTAATTTTTTATTCATGACAGTAATGTTCTTAAAATCCTGAGATAATGCAAAATAAGCAATAAAAATGTTTTTCAACATAATTCCTACACCAAACATGCAACATGTCTAATAATGCGTGAAGATATTTATCTTTGTTAGTTTTACTAGAAAAATTATCTTTTGTAAGTTTTGCAAAGAGGCATGTTAGTTTTTTTTAATTCAATATGAAAGTATAACTGTCATACCAAATATGAAAGTTATAACTCCAAAACTAAACATGCATGATGTCTAAAAATGCCTAAAATATTGTATCTATGTGAGTTTTACAAGAATCAGTTAATTTGGTAAGTTGTACAATTACATAAATTAGGGGTTTACTCATAATGACAGATAACTGCTACATTCAATTTGACTGTTATTTAAACATAACTCCCTAACCACACATGCAAAATAGGCTAATAAAGCCTAAAACATTGCATCCTTGTTACTTTTACTCGAAACCTATGCTATTGTAAGGCTTGCAAACACAAAAAGTAGTTTTTTTACTCATTATGACAGTAATGTTCTTAAAACCCTGAGATAATGCGAAATAAGCAATACAATTGTTTTTCAACATAATTCCTACACTAAACATGCAAGATATCGAATAATTCGTGAAGATATGTATCTTTGTTAGTTTTACTAGAAAAATTATCTTTTGTAAGTTTTGCAAAGAGGCAAGTTAGTTTTTTAAATTCAATATGACAGTATAACTGTCATACCTAATATGAAATACATATAAACATAACTCCAAAATTGAACATGCATTATGTCTAAAAATGCCTAAAATATTGTATATATGTGAGTTTCACCAGAATCAGGTAATTTGGTAATGTTTACAAATACAATTTTTTTTTTTTCATAATGACAGTATAACTGCTTCATTCAATTTGACAGTTATTTAAACATAACTTCCTAACCACACATGCAAAAGAGGTTAATAAAGCCTAAAACAATGCATCCTTGTGAGTTTTACTCGAAACATATGCTATTTTAAGGCTTGCAAACACAAAAAGTAGTTTTTTACTCATTATGACAGTTATGTTCTTAAAATCCTGAGATAATGCGAAATCATCAATAAAAATGTTTTTCAACATAATTCCTACACTAAACATGCAACATGTCTAATAATGCCTGAAGACATGTATCTTTTTTAATTTCTACTAGAAAAATTATCTTTTGTAAGTTTTGCCATGACGCAAGTTAGTTTTTTTAATTCAATAGGACAGTATAAATATCATACCAAATATAAAAGTTTTATAAACATAACTCCAAATCTGAACATGCATTATGTCTAAAAATTACTAAATTATTACATCTATGATAGTCTTAAAAGAATCAGAAAATTTGGTAAGGTTTAAAAATACAAAAATTAGAGTTTACTCATAATGACAGATAACTGCTACATTCAATTTGACAGTTATTTAAACATAACTTCCTAACCACACATGCAAAAAGTCCTAAAACAGTGCATCCTTGTGAGTTTTACTCGAAACATATGCTTTTTTAAGGCTTGCAAACACTAAAAGTAATTTTTTACTCAATATGACAGTAATGTTCTTAAAATCTTGAGATAATGCGAAATAAGCAATAAAAATGTTTTTCAACATAATTCCTACACCAAGCATGCAACATGTCTAATAATGCCTGGATACATGTATCTTTGTTAGTTTTACTAGAAAAATTATCTTTTGTAAGTTTTGCAAAGAGGCAAGTTTGTTTTTTTAATTCAATATGACAGTATAACTGTCATACCAAATATGAAAGTTATGTAAACATAACTCCAAAACTGAACATGCATTATGTCTAAAAATGCCTAAAATATTGTATCTATGTGAGTTTTACAAGAATCAGTTAATTTGGTAAGGTGTACAATTACATAAATTAGGGGTTTACTAATAATGACAGATAACTGCTACATTCAATTTGACAGTTATTTAAACATAACTTCCTAACCACACATGCAAAATAGCCTAATACAGCCTAAAAGAAAGCATCCTTGTGAGTTTTACTCGAAACATATGCTATTTTAAGGCTTGCAAACACAAAAAGTAATTATGCCTGGAGAAATGTATCTTTGTGAGTTTTACTGGGAAACAATTTTTTTGTAAGGTTTATAAAGACACAAGTTATTATTTTTTTTACTCAATATGATGGTATAACTGTCATACTAAATATAAAAGTTGTATAAACATAACTCCAAAATCAAACATGCATTATGTCTAAAAATGCCTGCAATATTGTATCTATGTGATTTTTACCAGAATCAGGTATTTTTGGTAAGGTTTACAAATACAAAAATTAGGTTTTACTCACTATGACAGTATACTGTCACATTAAATCTGACAGTTATTTAAAAATATTGTAACTCCTAAACCAAAAATGCAAAATGGCTAATAATGCCTGGAGAAATGTATCTTTGTGAGTTTTCCTGGAGAAAAAAAAAAAAAAAAGGTTTGTAAAGACACAAGTTAGTTTTTTTACTTAATATGACAGTAGAACTGTCATACTAAATATGAAAGTTAAATAAACATAACTCCAAAACCAAACTTGCAATACGTCTAAAAATGCCTGTAATATTGAATCTATGTGAGTTTTACCAAAATCAGGTATTTTGGTAAGGTTTACAAATACAAAAATTGGGTTTTACTCATAATGACAGTATAACTGCCATATTCAAAATAACAGTTATTTAAACATAACTCCTAAACCAAACATGCTAATTAGCTAATAATGCCTGGAAAAATGTATGTTTGTGAGTTTTACTAGAAAACAATATTTTGTAAGGTTTGTAAAGACAAAAGTTTTTTCTTTTTTACTCAATATGATGGTATAACTGTCAAACTAAATATAAAAGTAATATAAACATCATTCCAAAACCAAACTCCTAAACCAAACTTGCAATCCGTCTTAAACTGCCTGTAATATTGAATCTATATGAGTTTTACCAGAATCAGGTATTTCCGTAAGGTTTACAAATACAAAACTTGGGTTTTACTCATAATGATAGTATAACTGTATTATTTGATATGACAGTTATTTAAACATAACTCCTAATCCAAACATGATAAATGGCTAATAATGCCTGGAGAAATGTATCATGGTGAGTTTTACTGGAAACAAATAATTTGTAAGGTTTATAAAGACACAAGTTAGTCTTTTTACTTAATATGATGGTATAACTGTCATACTAAATAATGATAAATGATAAATGGGTTGTACTTGTATAGCGCTTTTCTACCTTCAAGGTACTCAAAGCGCTTTGACACTACTTCCACATTTACCCATTCACACACACATTCACACACTGATGGAGGGAGCTGCCATGCAAGGCGCTAACCAGCACCCATCAGGAGCAAGGGTGAAGTGTCTTGCTCAGGACACAACGGACATGACGAGGTTGGTACTAGGTGGGGATTGAACCAGGGACCCTCGGGTCGCGCACGGCCATTCTTCCACTGCGCCACGCCGTCATAAATATGAAAGTTATATAAACATAACTCCAAAACCAAACATGTTTTATGTCTAAAAATTCCTGTAATATTGTATCTATGTGAGTTTTACTAGAATCAGGTATTTTGTTAAGGTTTACAAATACAAAAATTAGGTTTTACTCACTATGACAGTATACTGTCACATTCAATCTGACTGTTATTTAAACACAAATTCTAAACCACAGATGCAAAATGGCTAATAATAACTGGAGAAATGTATTTTTGTGAGTTTTACTGGAAAAAAAATATTTTGTAAGGTTTGTATGGACACAAGTTAGTTTTTTTTACTCAATATGATGGAAACATGCTTTGTGTCTAAAAAATCCTGTAATATTCTATCCATGTGAGTTTTATCAGAATCAGTTATTTTGGTAATTTTACAAATACCAAAATTATGTTTTACTCATAATGACAGTATATCTGCCACACTCAATATGACAGTTATCTAAACCAAACATGGTTAATGGCTAATAATGCCTGGAGAAATGTATCTTTGTGAGTTTTACTGGAAAAACATTTTTTTTAAGGTTTATAAAGACACAAGTTAGTTGTTTTTACTCAATATGACAGTATAACTGTAATACTATATGTAAAAAATATATAAACATAACTGCAAAACTAAACTTGCATTATGTTAAAAATGCCTGTAATTATGTATCCATGCGAGTTTTACTAAAATCAATTGTTGTAGTAAGGTTTGCAATTACACAATATTGGTTTTACTCACCATGATAGTAAACTGTCACATTCAATTTGACAGTTATTTAAACATAACTACCAAACCACACATGCAAAATGGCTATAATGCCTGGAGAAATGTATCTTTGTGAGATTACTGGAAAAACATATTTTGTAAGGTTTGTAAAGAACCAATTTAGTTTTTTTTACATAATATGATGAGGTGGCGACTTTTCCAGGATGTACCCCGCTTTCCGCCCGATTGTAGCTGAGATAGGCTCCAGCGCCCCCCGCGACCCCGAAGGGAATAAGCGGTAGAAAAATGGATGGATGGATGGACAGTATAACTGTCATACTAAATGTAAAAGTAGTATTAACATAACTCCAAAACCAAACATGCATTATGTCTAAAAATGCCTGTAATATTGTATCCATGTGAGTTTTACTAGAATCAGTTGTTTTTGTAAGTTTTGCAAATACAAAATAGTGGTTTTACTCAATATGACAGTATACTGTCACATTCAATCTGACAGCTATTTAAACATAACTCTTAAACCACACATGCAAAATGACTAATAATGCCGAGAAAAATGTAGCTCTGTGAATTTTAATGGAAAAAAATATTTTGTAAGGTTTTTAAAATTACAAGTTTGTTATTTTTTACTCAATTTCACAGTATAACTGTCATACTAAATATGAAAGTTATATACACATAACTCTAAAACCAAACTTGCAATCCATCTAAAAATGCCTGTAATATTGAATCTATGTGAGTTTTACCAAAATCAGGTATTTTGGTAAGGTTTACAAATACAAAAATTAGGTTTTCCTCATAATGACAGTATATCTGCCACACTCAATATGACAGTTTTTTAAACATAACTCATAAAAAACAAATGCAAAATGACTAATAATGCCTGGAAAAATGTATCTTTGTAAATTTTAATGAAAAAAAAATATTTTGTAAGGTTTGTAAAGACACAAATTAGTTTTTTTTACTTAATATGATGGTATAACTGTCATACTAAATATGAAAGTTATATAAACATAACTCCAAAACCAAACATGTTTTATGTCTAAAAATTCCTGAAATATTGTATCTATGTGAGTTTTACCAGAATCAGGTATTTTGGTAAGGTTTACAAATACAAAAAAATAGGTTTTACTCATAATGACAATATAACTGCCACATTTAACATGACAGGTGTTTAAACATAACTCCTAAACCAAACATGATAAATACCTAATAATGCCTGGAGAAATGTATCTTTGTTAGTTTTACTGGAAAAAACGAATTTGTAAGGTTTATAAATATACAAGTTAAATTTTTTACTCAATATGATGATATAACTGTCATACTAAAAATGAAAGTTATATTAACATAACTCCAAAACCAATGAATCTATGTTCGTTTTACTAGAATCAGGTATTTTGGTAAGGTTTACAAAAACAAAAAATAGGTTTTACTCATAATGACAGTATAACTGCCACATTCAATATGACAGTTATGTAAACATAACTCCTAAACCACACATGCAAAATGGTTAATAATGCCTGGAGAAATTTATCTTTTTATGTTTTACAGGGAAAAAAAACCAATTTTGTAAGGTTTGTAAAGACTGCGATGAGGGGGCGACTTGTCCAGGGTGTACGCCACCTTCCGCCCGATTGTAGCTGAGATAGGCTCCAGCGCCCCCCGCGACCCCAAAGGGAATAAGCGGTAGAAAATGGATGGATGAATGGGTTTGTAAAGACACAAGTTATTTTTTTCTTACTCAATATGACAGTAAAACTGTCATACTAAATGTAAAAAAAATATAAACATAACTCCAAAACCAAACATGCATTATGTCTAAAAATGCCTGTAATATTGTATTCATGTGAGTTTAACTAGAATCAGTTGTTTTTGTAAGGTTTGCAAATACAAAATATTGGTTTAACTCACTTTGACAGTATACTGTCACATTCAATCTGACAGTTATTTAAACATAATTCCTAAACCAAACATGATTTATGTCTAAAAATTCCTATAATATTGTATCTATATGAGTTTTACCAGAATCAGGTATTTTGGTAAGGTTTACAAATACAAAAAATAGGTTTTACTCATAATGAAAATATAACTGCCACACTCAACATGACAGTTATTTAAACATAATTCCTAAACCAAACACGATACATGGCTAATAATGCCTGGAAAAAATGTATCTTTGTGATGTTTACTAGGAAAAAATATTTTGTAAGGTTTGTAAAGACAAAAGTTAGTTTTTTTTTACTCAATATGATGGTATAACTGTCATACTAAATATGAAAGTTATATAAACATAATTCCAAAACCAAACTTGCAATATGTCTTAAACTGCCTGTAATATTTAATATATGTGAGTTTTACCAGAATCAGGTATTTTGGTAAGGTTTACAAATACAAAACTTGGGTTTTACTCATAATGACAGTATAAATGCAACATTTGATATGACAGTTATTTAAACATAACTCCTAAACCAAACATGATAAATGGCTGGCTAATAATGCCTGGAGAAATTTATCAGTGTGAGTTTTACTGGAAACAAATAATTTGTAAGATTTATAAAGACAAGTTAGTTTCTTTTATTGAATATGATGGTATAACTGTCATACTAAATATGAAAGTTATATAAATATAACTCCAAAACCAAACAAACATTATGTCTAAAAATGCCTGTAATATTGTATCTATGTGAGTTTTACCAGAATCAGGTATTTTGGTAAGGTTTACAATTACAAAAAATAGGTTTTTATTTATAATGACACACGATACAATAACTACCCCACTCAATATGACAGTTATTTAAACATAACTCCTAAACCAAACATGATAAATGGCTAATTATGCCTGGAGAAATGTATCTTTGTGAGTTTTGGGAAAGAGAAAAAAGTAAGGTTTATAAAGACACAAGTTTTTTTTTTTTTTACTCAATATGATGGTATAACTGTCATACTAAATATGAAAGTTGTATAAACATAACTCCAAAACCAAACATGCATTATGTCTAAAAATGCCTGCAATATTGTATATATGTGATTTTTTACCAGAATCAGGTATTTTTGGTAAGGTTTACAAATACAAAATGTAGGTTTTACTCATAATGACAGTATACTGTCACATTCAATCTGACAGTTATTTAAACATAACTCCTAAACCACAAATACAAAATGGCTAATAATGCCTGGAGAAATGTATCTTTGTGAGTTTTCCTGGAAAAAAAAAACATTTTATAAGGTTTGTAAATACACAAGTTAGGTTTTTTTACTTAATATATTAATATATATTATATATTAATATAACTGTCATACTAAATATGAAAGTTAAATAAACATAACTCCAAAACCAAACTTGCAATACGTCTAAAAATGCCTGTAATATTGAATCTATGTGAGTTTTATCAGAATCAGGTATTTAGGTAAGGTTTACAAATACAAAAATTGGGTTTTACTCATAATGACAGTATAACTGCCATATTCAAAATAACAGTTATTTAAACACAACTCCTAAACCAAACATGCTAAATTGCTAATAATGCCTGGAGAAATGTATCTTTGTGAATTTTACTAGAAAAAAATATTTTGTAAGGTTTGTAAAGACAAAAGTTTTTTTTTTTTACTGAATATGATGGTATAATTGGGCCTCACGGTGGAAGAGGGGTTAGTGCATCTGCCTCACAATACGAAGGTCCTGAGTAGTCTTGGGTTCAATCCCGGGCTCGGTGATATGCTGGATCCAATATGGACTGGACTCTCACAATATTATGTTAGACCCACTCGACATCCATTGCATTCGGTCTCCCTAGAGGGGGGGGGGGTTACCCACATATGCGGTCCTCTCCAAGGTTTCTCATAGTCATTCACATCGACGTCCCACTGGGGTGAGTTTTTCCTTGCCCTTATGTGGGCTATACCGAGGATGTCGTTGTGGCTTGTGCAGCCCTTTGAGACACTTGTGATTTAGGGCTATATAAATAAACATTGATTGATTGATTGATAACTCTAAACCAAACATGGTTAATAGGCTATAATGCCTGGAGAAATGTATCTTTGTGAGTTTTCCTGGAAAAATTTTTTTTTTAAGGTTTATAAAGACACAAGTTCGTTTTTTTTACTCAATATGACAGTATAACTGGAATACTAAATGTAAAAAATATATAAACATAACTCCAAAACCAAACATGCATTATGTTTAAAAATGCCTGTAATTTTGTATCAATGCGAGTTTTACTAAAATCAATTGTTGTAGTAAGGTTTGCAACTACAAAATATTGGTTTTACTCACCATGATAGTATACTGTCACATTCAATTTGACAGTTATTTAAACATAACTACCAAACCACACATGCGAAATGGCTATAATGCCTGGAGAAATGTATCTTTGTGAGATTACTGGAAAAACATATTTTGTAAGGTTTGTAAAGAAACAATTTAGTTTTTTTTTACCTAATATGATGAGGTGGCGACTTTTCCAGGGTTTACCCCGCCTTCCGCCCGATTGTAGCTGAGATAGGCTCCGAAGGGAAAAAGCGGTATAAAATGGATGGATGGATGGACAGTATAACTGTCATACTAAATGTAAAAGTAGTATAAACATAACTCCAAAACCAAACATGCATTATGTCTAAAAATGCCTGTAATATTGTATCCATGTGAGCTTTACTAGAATCAGTTGTTTTTGTAAGTTTTGCAAATACAAAATATTGGTTTTACTCACTATGACAGTATACTGTCACATTCAATCTGACAGCTATTTAAACATAACTTCTAAACCAAACATGCAAAATGACTAATAATGCCTGGAAAAATGTATCTCTGTGAATTTTACTGGAAAAAAATATTTTGTAAGGTTTGTAAAATTACAAGTTTGTTATTTTTTACTCAATTTGACAGTATAATTGTCATACTAAATATGAAAGTTATATACACATAACTCCAAAACCAAATTTGCAATCCATCTAAAAATGCCTGTAATATTGAATCTATGTGAGTTTTACCAAAATCAGGTATTTTGGTAAGGTTTACAAATACAAAAATTAGGTTTAACTCATAATGACAGTATAACTGCCACACTCAATATGACAGTGTTTTTAAACATAACTCCTAAAAAACAAATGCAAAATGACTAATAATGCCTGGAAAAATTTATCTTTGTGAATTTTAATGGAAAAAAAATATATTGTAAGGTTTGTAAAGACATAAATTAGTTTTTTTTACACAATATGATGGTATAACTGTCATACTAAATATGAATGTTATATAAACATAACTGCAAAACCAAACATGTTTTATGTCTAAAAATTCTTGTAATATTGTATCTATGTGAGTTTTACCAGAATCAGGTATTTTGGTAAGGTTTACAAATACAAAAATTAGGTTTTACTCACTATGACAGTATACTGTCACATTCAATCTGCCTGTTATTTAAACATATATTCTAAACCACAGATGCAAAATGGATAATAATGCCTGGAGAAATGTATTTTTGTGAATTTTACCGGGAAAAAATATTTTATAAGGTTTGTATAGACATAAGTTAGTTTTTTTTTACTCAACATGATAGTATAACTGTCTTACTAAATTTGAAAGTTATATAAACATAACTCCAAAACCAAACTTGCAATCTGTCTAAAAATGTCTGTAATATTGAATATATGTAATTTTTACCAGAATCAGGTATTTTGGTAAGGATTACAAATAAAAAAATTAGGTTTTACTCATAATGACGGATAACTGCCACATTCGAAATGAAAGTTTTTCTAAACATAACTCCTAAACAAAACATGCTAAATGGCTAATAATGCCTGGAGAAATGTATCTTTGTGAGTTTTACTGGAAAAAAAAAATTGTTAGGTTTGTAAAGCACAAGTCTTTTTTTAACTCAAAAAGACAGTATAACTGTCATACTAAATGGAAAAGTTATATAAACATAACTCCAAAACCAAACATGCATTTTGTCTAAAAATGCCTGAATTGATGTATCCATGTGAGTTTTACTAGAATCAGTTGTTTTTGTAAGTTTTGCAAATACAAAATATTGGTTTTACTCACTATGACAGTATACTGTCACATTCAATCTGACAGTTATTTGAACATAACTCCTAAACCACACATTCAAAATGACTAATAATGCCTGGAGAAATGTATCTCAGTGAATTTTTCTGGAAAAAAATATTTTGTAAGGTTTGTTATGACACAAGTTTTTTTTTTTTTTTTTTACTCAATATGACAGCATTATACTGTCTTAGTGAGTAAAACCAATATTTTGTATTTGCAAACCTTACAAAAACAACTGATTCTAGTAAAACTCACATGGATACAAAATTACAGGCATTTTTAGATGTAATGCATGTTTTGTTTTGGAGTTATGTTTATATAACTTTTACATTTAGTATGACAGTTATAATGTCATATTGAGTAAAAAAAATAACTTGTGTCTTTACAAACCTTACTTCTTTTTTTTTCAGTAAAACTCACAAATACACATTTTTCCAAGCATTATTAGCCATTTTGCATGTGTGGTTTAGTAGTTATATTTAAATAACTGCCATATTGAGTGTGGCAGTTATACTGTCATTATGAGTAAAACCTTATTTTTGTATTTGTAAACCTCACCAAAATACCTGATTGTAGTAAAACTCACATAGATACAATATTACAGGCATTTTTAGACATATTGCATGTTTGGTTTTGGAGTTATGTTTAAATAACTTTCATATTTAGTATGACAGTTATACTGTCATATTGAGTAAAAAAAACTAACTTGTGTCTTTACAAACCTTACAAAATATTTTTTTTTTTTTTCAGTAAAACTCACAAAAATACATTTCTCCAGGCATTATTAGTAATTTTGTATGTGTGGTTTAGGAGTTATGTTTAAATAACTGTCAGTTTGAATGTGACATCATACTGTCATAGTGAGTAAAACCAATATTTTGTATTTGCAAACCTTAAAAAAACAACTCATTCTAGTAAAACTCACATGGATGCAATGTTGCAGGAATTTTTAGACAAAATGCATGTATTTTAATATACATTTTACATTTAGTATGACAGTTATACTGTCATATAGAGTAAAAAAAACTAACTTGTGTCTTTACAAACCTTACAATTTTTTTTTTTTTTTTTCAGTAAAACTCACAAAGATGCATTTCTCCAGTCATTATTAGCCATCCATCCATCCATCCATCTTCTTCCGCTTATCCGAGGTCGGGTCGCGGGGGCAGCAGCTTAAGCAGGGAAGCCCAGACTTCCCTCTCCCCAGCCACTTCGTCCAGCTCCTCCCGGGGGATCCCGAGGCGTTCCCAGGCCAGCCGGGAGAGATAGTCTTCCCAGCGTGTCCTGGGTCTTCCCCGTGGCCTCCTACCGGTCGGACGTGCCCGAAACACCTTCCTAGGGAGGCGTTCGGGTGGCATCCTGACCAGATGCCCGAACCACCTCATCTGGCTCCTCTTGATGTGGAGGAGCAGCGGCTTTACTTTGAGCTCCCCCCGAATGACAGAGCTTCTCACCCTATCTCTAAGGGAGAGCGCCGCCACTCGGCGGAGGAAACTCATTTCGGCCGCTTGTAGCCGTGATCTTGTCTTTTCGGTCATGACCCAAAGCTCATGACCATAGGTGAGGATGGGAACGTAGATCGACCGGTAAATCGAGAGCTTTGCCTTCCGGCTCAGCTCCTTCTTCACCACAACGGATCGATACAGCGTCCGCATTACTGAAGATGCCGCACCGATCCGCCTGTCGATCTCACGATCCACTCTTCCCCCACTCGTGAACAAGACTCCGAGGTACTTGAACTCCTCCACTTGGGGCAAGATCTCCTCCCCAACCCGGAGATGGCACTTAACCCTTTTCCGGGAGAGAACCATGGACTCGGACTTGGAGGTGCTGATTCCCATCCCAGTCGCTTCACACTCGGCTGCGAACCGATCCAGCGAGAGCTGAAGATCTTGGCCAGAGGAAGCCATCAGGACCACATCATCTGCAAATAGCAGAGACCTAATCCTGCAGCCACCAAACCAGATCCCCTCAACGCCCTGACTGCGTCTAGAAATTCTGTCCATAAAGGTTATGAACAGAATCGGTGACGAAGGGCAGCCTTGGCGGAGTCCAACCCTCACTGGAAACGTGTCCGACTTACTGCCGGCAATGCGGACCAAACTCTGGCACTGATTATACAGGGAGCGAACTGCCACAATAAGACAGTCCGTTACCCCATACTCTCTGAGCACTCCCCACAGGACTTCCCGGGGTACACGGTCGAATGCCTTCTCCAAGTCCACAAAGCACATGTGGACTGGTTGGGCAAACTCCCATGCACCCTCAATGACCCTGCCGAGAGTATAGAGCTGGTCCACAGTTCCACGACCAGGACGAAAACCACACTGTTCCTCCTGAATCCGAGGTTCGACTATCCGGCGTAGCCTCCTCTCCAGTACACCTGAATAGACCTTACCGGGAAGGCTGAGGAGTGTGATCCCACGATAGTTGGAACACACCCTCCGGTTCCCCTTCTTAAAGAGAGGAACCACCACCCCGGTCTGCCAATCCAGAGGTACCGCCCCCGATGTCCACGCGATGTTGCAGAGTCTTGTCAACCAAGACAGCCCCACAACATCCAGAGCCTTAAGGAACTCCGGGCGGATCTCATCCACCCCCGGGGCCTTGCCACCGAGGAGCTTTTTAACAACCTCGGCAACCTCAGCCCCAGAAATAGGAGAGCCCACCACAGACTCCCCAGGCCCTGCTTCCTCATAGGAAGACGTGCTGGTAGGATTGAGGAGGTCTTCGAAGTATTCCCTCCACCGATCCACAACATCCGCAGTCGAGGTTAGCAGAGCACCATCCCCACCATACACGGTGTTGACACTGCACTGCTTCCCCTTCCTGAGGCGGCGGATGGTGGTCCAGAATTGCTTCGAAGCCGTCCGGAAGTCTTTTTCCATGGCCTCCCCGAACTCCTCCCATGTCCGAGTTTTTGCCTCCGCGACCGCTGAAACCGCACACCGCTTGGCCTGTCGGTACCTGTCTGCTGCCTCAGGAGTCCCATGAGCCAAAAGAACCCGATAGGACTCCTTCTTCAGCCTGACGGCATCCCTCACCGCCGGCGTCCACCAACGGGTTCTAGGATTACCGCCACGACAGGCACCAACTACCTTGCGGCCACAGCTCCAATCGGCCGCCTCGACAACAGAGGTACGGAACATAGTCCACTCGGACTCAATGTCCAGCGCCTCCCTCGTGACATGTTCAAAGTTCTTCCGGAGGTGGGAATTGAAACTCTCTCTGACAGGAGACTCTGCCAGGCGTTCCCAGCAAACCCTCACAATGCGTTTGGGCCTGCCAGGTCTGTCCGGCATCCTCCCCCACCATCGCAGCCAACTCACCACCAGGTGGTGATCGGTAGAAAGCTCCGCCCCTCTCTTCACCCGAGTGTCCAAAACATGAGACCGCAAATCCGATGACACAACTACAAAGTCGATCATAGAACTGCGGCCTAGGGTGTCCTGGTGCCAAGTGCACATATGGACACCCTTATGTTTGAACATGGTGTTTATTATCGACAATCTGTGACGAGCAAAAAGTCCAATAACAGAACACCACTCGGGTTCAGATCTGGGCGGCCATTCTTCCCAATCACACCTCTCCAGGTTTCACTGTCGCTGCCAACATGAGCGTTGAAGTCCCCCAGTAGAACGAGGGAATCACCCGGGGGAGCACTCTCCAGTACTCCCTCGAGTGAATCCAAAAAGGGTGGGTACTCTGAGCTGCCGTTTGGCGCGTAAACGCAAACAACAGTCAGGACCCGTCCCCCCACCCGAAGGCGGAGGGAAGCTACCCTCTCGTCCACCGGGTTGAACTCCAATGTGCAGGCTTTGAGCCGAGGGGCAACAAGAATTGCCACCCCAGCCCGTCGCCTCTCACTGCCGGCAACGCCAGAGTGGAAGAGAGTCCAGCCCCTCTCAAGAGAAGTGGTTCCAGAGCCCTTGCTGTGCGTCGAAGTGAGTCCGACTATATCTAGCCGGAACTTCTCCACCTCACGCACTAGCTCAGGCTCCTTCCCCCCCAGCGAAGTGACGTTCCACGTCCCAAGAGCCAGCTTATGTAGCCGAGGATCGGACTGCCAAGCGCCCTGCCCTCGGCTGTCGCCCAGCTCACACTGCACCCGACCTCTATGGCCCCTGCTATGGGTGGTGAGCCCATTGGAGGGGGGACCCAAGTTGCCTCTTCGGGCTGTGCCCGGCCGGGCCCCATGGGGACAGGCCCGGCCACCAGGCGCTCGCCATCGTGCCCCACCTCCGGGCCTGGCTCCAGAGGGGGGCCCCGGTGACCCGCGTCCGGGCGAGGGAAATCTGGGTCCTTTGTGTTTGTTCTTCATCGAGGTCTTCGAGCTGCTCTTTGTCTGATCCCTCACCTAGGACCAGTTTGCCTTGGGAGACCCTACCAGGGGGCATAGAAACCCCCGGACAACATAGCTCCTAGGATCATTATTAGCCATTTAGCATTTTTGTTTTAGGAGTTATGTTTAATTAATTGTCATTTTGAACGTGGCAGTTATACTGTCATTAGAGTAAAACCTAATTTTTGTATTTGTAAACCTTACCAAAATACCTGAATATGGTAAAACTCACATAGATTCAATATTACAGGCATTTTTAGACGGATTGCATGTTTGGTTTTGAAGTTATGTTTATATAACTTTCAAATTTAGTAAGACAGTTATACCATCATATTGAGTAAAAAAAACAAACTTTTGTCCAAACAAACCTTACAAAATATTTTTTTTTCCAGTAAAACTCACAAAAATACATTTCTCCAGGCTTTATTGGCCATTTTGCATCTGTGGTTTAGAATTTATGTTTAAATAACAGTCAGATTGAATGTGACAGTATACTGTCATAGTGAGTAAAACCAAAATGTTGTATTTGCAAACCTTACAAAAACAAATGATTCTACTAAAACTCACTTGGATACAATATTATAGGCATTTTAAGACATAATGCATGTTTCGTTTAGGAATTATGTTGAAAAACTCTTTTATTGCTTTTTTCGCATTATATCAGGATTTTAAAAACATCACTGTCATATTGAGCAAAAAAACTACTTTTTGTAATTGCAAGCCTTAAAAAAGCATATGTTTCAGGTAAAACTCACAAGGATGCATTGTTTTAGGCTTTATTAGCCTTTTTGCATGTGTGGTTAGGAAGTTATGTTTAAATAAATGTCAAATTGATTAGAGAAGTTATACTGTCATTATGGGTAAAACCTAATTTTTGTATTTGTAAACCTTACCAAATTACCTGATTCTGGTAAAACTCACATAGATACAGAATTTTATGCATTTTTTAACATAATGCATGTTTAGTTTTGGAATTATGTAACTTTCATATTTAGTATGAAAGTTATAGTCATATTGAATTAAAAAAACTAACTTACAACTTTGCAAACCTTACAAAATATATTTTTCCTATTAAAACTAACAAAGACACATGTCTACAGGCTTTAAAAAATCTTGCATGTTTGGTTTAGGAATTATGTTGAAAAACATTTGTATTGCTTTTTCCGCATTATTAGAGGATTTTAAGAATATTGCTGTCATATTGAGTAAACAACTACTTTTTGTAATTACAAGCCTTAAAAAAGCATATGTTCGAGTAAAACTCACAAGGATGCATTGTTTTAGGCATTATTAGCATTTTTGCATGTGTGGTTAGGAAGTTATGTTTAAATAACTGTCATTTTGAATGTGGCAGTTATCCGTCATTATGAGTAAAACCTAATTTTTGTATTTGTAAACCTTACCAAAATGCCTGATTCTCATAAAACTCACATAGATTCAAAATCACAGGCATTTTTAGACGGATTGCATGTTTGGTTTTGGAGTTATGTTTATATAACTTTAATATTTAGTATGACATTTATATTGTCATATTAAGTAAAAAAGAACTGACTTGTGTCTTTACAAACCTTACAAAACATTTTTTTCCCCCCAGTAAAACTCACAAAGATACATTTCTCCAGGCATTATTAGCATTTTTGCATGTGTGGTTTAGGAGTTATGTTAACATAACCGTCATATTGAGGGTGGCAGTTATACTGTCATTATGAGTAAAACCTAATTTTTGTATTTATAAACCTTACCAAAATTCCTGATTCTGGTAAAACTCACATAGATACAATATTACAGGCATTTTTAGACATAATGCATGTTTGGTTTTGGAGTTATGTTTATATACATTTTTCCAGGCATTATTAGCTATTTATCATGTTTGGTTTAGGAGTTATGTTTAAATAACTGTCATATCAAATAATGCAGTTATACTGTCATTATGAGTAAAACCCAGGTTTTGTATTTGTAAACCTTACCAAAATACCTGATTCTGGTAAAACTCATATAGATTCAATATTACAGGCAGTTTAAGACGGATTGCAAGTTTGGTTTAGGAGTTTGGTTTTGGAATGATGTTTATATTGCTTTTATATTTAGTTTGACAGTTATACCATCATATTGAGTAAAAAAAAAAATAACTTTTGTCTTTACAATTCTTACAAAATAGGTTTTTTTAGTAAAATTCACAAATATACATTTCTCCAGGCATTAATAGTCATTTTGCATGTTTGGTTTATGAGTTGTGTTTAAATAACTGTTATTTTGAATATGGCAGTTATACTGTCATTATGAGTAAAACCCAATTTTTGTATTTGTAAACCTTACCTAAATAAAGCTCACATAGATTCAATATTACAGGCATTTTTAGAAGTTTTGCAAGTTTGGTTTTGGAGTTATTTTTCTTTAACTTTCATATTTAGTATGACAGTTATACTGTCATATTAAGTAAAAAAAAACTAACTTGTGTCTTTACAAACCTTATAAATTTTTTATTTTTTTTCCCAGGAAAACTCACAAAGATACATTTCTCCACGCATTATTAGCCATTTTGTATTTGTGGTTTAGGAGTTACAGTATGTTTAAATAACTGTCAGTGAGTAAAACCTAATTTTTGTATTTGTAAACCTTACCAAAAATACCTGATTCTGGTAAAAATCACATAGATACAATATTGCAGGCATTTTTAGACTTAATGCATGTTTGGTTTTGGAGTTATGTTTATACAACTTTCATATTTAGTATGACAGTTATACCATCATATTGAGTAAAAAAAAAATAACTTGTGTCTTTATAAACCTTACAATTTTTTTCCCCCCAGTAAAACTCACAAAGATACATTTCTCGAGGCATAATTAGTCATTTATCATGTTTGGTTTAGGAGTTATGTTTAAATAACTGTCATATTGAGTGTGGCAGTTATACTGTCATTGTGAGTAAAACCTATTTTTTGTATTTGTAAACCTTACCAAAACACCTGATTCTGGTAAAACCCACATTGATACATAAATTACAGGAATTTTTAGACATAAAGCATGTTTCGTTTTGGAGTTATGTTTATATAACTTTCATATTTAGTATGACAGTTATACCATTATATATTAAGTAAAAAAACCTAATTTGTATCTTTACAAACCTTACAAAATATTGTTTTCCAGTAAAATTCACAAATATACATTTCTCTAGGCATTAGTAGTCATTTTGCATTCGTGTTTTAGGAGTTATGTTTAATTAACTGTCTTATTGAGTGTGGCAGTTATATTGTCACTATGAGTAAAACCTAATTTTTGTATTCGTAAACCTTACCAAAATACCTGATTCTGATAAAACTCACATATATTCAATATGACAGGCATTTTTAGACGGATTGCATATTTGGTTTTGGAATTATGTTTATATAACTTTCATACATAGTATAACTGTTAAATTGTGTAAAAAAAAAAACCTAACTTGTGTCTTTACAAACCTTACAAAATATGATTTCCAGTAATACTCACAAAGACACATTCCTCAAGATATTATTAGCCATTTTGTCAGATTAATTGTGACAGTATACTGTCATTATGAGTAAAACGAATATTTTGTATTTGTAAACCTTACAACAACTACTGATTCTAGTAAAACTCACATGGATACAAAATTATAAGCATTTTTAGACATAATGCATGTTTGGTGGCCGTCAATGTGGCAGTTATACTGTCATTATGAATAAAACCTAATTTTTGTATTTGTCAACCTTAACCAAAATACCTGATTCTGGTAAAACTCACACAGATACAATATTACAGGCATTTTTAGACATAATGCTTGTTTGGTTTTGGAGTTATGTTTATACAACTTTCATATTTAGTATGACAGTTATACCATCATATTAAATAAAAAAACTAACTTGTGTCTTTATAAACCTTACAAATTATTTGTTTCCAGTAAAACTCACCATGATACATTTCTCCAGGCATTATTAGCCATTTATCATGTTTGAATTAGGAGTTATGTTCGAATAACTGTCATATCAAATGTTGCAGTTATACTGTCATTATGAGTAAAACCCAAGTTTTGTATTTGTAAACCTTACCAAAATACATGATTCTGGTAAAACTCACATAGATTCAATATAACAGGCAGTTTAAGACAGATTGCAAGTTTGGTTTAGGAGTTTGGTTTTGGAATTATGTTTATATAACTTTCATATTTAGTATGACAGTTATACCTTCATATTGAGTAAAAAAAACAACTAACTTTTGTCTTTACAAACCTTACAAAATATTTTTTTCTAGTTAAAATCACAAAGATACCGGTACATTTCTCCAGGCATTATTAACCATTTTGCATGTGTGGTATATGTTTACATAACTATCATATTAAATGTGGCAGTTATACTGTCATTATGAGTAAAACCAAATTTGTGTATATGTAAACCTTACCAAAATACCTGATTCTGGTAAAACTCACATAGATACAATACTTAAGGCATTTTTAGACATAATGCATGTTTGGTTTTGGAGTTTTGTTTGTATACATTTCTCCAGGCACTAATAGCCATTTAGCATGTTTGGTTCAGGAGTTATGTTTAAATAACTGTTATTTTGAATATGGCAGTTATACTGTCATTATGAGTAAAACCTAAATTTTGTATTTATAAACCTTACCAAAATACTTGATTCTGGTAAAACTCACATAGATACAATATTACAGGCATTTTTACACATAATGCATGTTTGGTTTTGGAGTTATGTTTATATACATTTTTCCAGGCATTATTAGCCATTTATCATGTTTGGTTTAGGAGTTATGTTTAAATAACTGTCATATCAAATAATGCAGTTATACTGTCATTATGAGTAAAACCCAAGTTTTGTATTTGTAAACCTTACCAAAATACCTGATTCTGGTAAAACTCATATAGATTCAATATTACAGGCAGTTTAAGACGGATTGCAAGTTTGGTTTAGGAGTTTGGTTTTGGAATTATGTTTATATTACTTTCATATTTAGTTTGACAGTTATACCATCATATTGAGTAAAAAAAAATAACTTTTGTCTTTACAAACGTTACAAAATATTTTTTTCTAGTAAAACTCACAAAGATACATTTCTCCAGGCATTATTAGCCATTTAGCATGTTTGGTTTAGGAGTTATGTTTAAATAACTGTTATTTTGAATATGGCAGTTATACTGTCATTATGAGTAAAACCCAATTTTTGTATTTGTAAACCTTACCAAAATACCTGATTCTGGTAAAACTCACATAGATTCAATATTACAGGCATTTTTAGTTGTATTGCAAGTTTGGTTTTGGAGTTATGTTTATTTAACTTTCATATTTAGTATGACAGTTATACTGTCATATTAAGTAAAAAAAACTAACTTGTTTATTTACAAACCTTATAAAAAAAAAAAAAATTCCAGAAAAACTCACAAAGATACATTTTTCCAGGCATTATTAGCCATTTTGTAATTGTGGTATAGGAGTTACAGTTTGTTTAAATAACTGTCAGATTGAATGTGACAGTATACTGTCATAGTGAGTAAAACCTAATTTTTGTATGTGTAAACCTTACCAAAAATACCTGATTCTGGTAAAAATCACATAGATACAATATTGCAGGCATTTTAAGACATAATGCATGTTTGGTTTTGGAGTTATGTTCATACAACTTTTATATTTAGTATGACAGTTATACCATCCTATTGAGTAGAAAAAAAATAACTTGTGTCATTATAAACCTTACAAAAAAAAATGTCCCCAGTAAAACTCACAAATATACATTTCTCCAGGCATAATTAGCCTTTTATCATGTTTGGTTTAGTAGTTATGTTTAAACAATTGTCATATTGAGTGTGGCAGTTATACTGTCATTATGAGTAAAACCTATTTTTTGTATTTGTATACTTTACCAAAATACCTGATTCTGGTCAAACCCACATCGATACAATATTACAGGAATTTTTAGACATAAAGCATGTTTGGTTTTGGAGTTATGTTTATATAACTTTCATATTTAGTATGAAAGTTAAACCATCATATTGAGTAAAAAACAAAAAATAATTTGTATCTTTACAAACCTTACAAAATATTGTTTTCCAGTAACATTCACAAATATACCTTTCTCTAGGCATTATTAGTCATTTTGCATTTGTGTTTTAGGAGTTATGTTTAATTAACTGTCATATTGAGTGTGGCAGTTATACTGTCACTATGAGTAAAACCAAATTTTTGTTTTTGTAAACCTTACCAAAAGACCTGATTCTGATAAAACTCACATGTATTCAATATTACAGGCATTTTTAGACGGATTACATATTTGGTTTTGGAGTTGTGTTTATATAACTTTCATATATAGTATGACAGCTATACTGTTAAATTGTGTAAAAAAAAACTAACTCGTGTCTTTACAAAAATACCTGATTCTGGTAAAACTCATATAGATTCAATATTACAGGCAGTTTAAGACGGATTGCAAGTTTGGTTTAGGAGTTTGTTTTTGGAATTATGTTTATATTATTTTTATATTTCGTTTGATAGTTATACCATCATATTCAGTAAAAAAAAAAAAACTTTTGTCTTTACAATTCTTACAAAATAGTTTTTTTTAGTAAAATTCACAAATATACATTTCTCCAGGCATTATTAGTCATTTTGCATGTTTGGTTTAGGAGTTGTGTTTAAATAACTGTTATTTTGAATATGGCAGTTATATTGTCATTATGAGTAAAACCCAATTTTTGTATTTGTAAACCTTACCTAAATACCTGATTCTGGTAAAACTCACATAGATTCAATATTACAGGCATTTTTAGAAGTTTTACAAGTTTGGTTTTGGAGTTATGTTTATTTAACTTTCATATTTAGTATGACAGTTATACTGTCATATTAAGTAAAAAAAAACTAACTTGTGTCTTTACAAACCTTATAAAAAAACATTTTTTTCCAGGAAAACTCACAAAGATACATTTCTCCATGCATTATTAGCCTTTTTGTATTTGTGGTTTAGGAGTTATGTTTAAATAACTTTCAGATTGAATGTGACAGTATACTGTCATTATGAGTAAAACCTAATTTTTGTAATGTAAAACTTACCAAAAATACCTGATTCTGGTAAAAATCACATAGATACAATATTGCAGGCATTTTTAGACATAATGCATGTTTGGTTTTGGAGTTATGTTTAAACAACTTTCATATTTAGTATGACAGTATACCATCATATTGAGTAAAAAAAAAAAAAACTTGTGTCCTTATAAACCTTACAATTTTTTTCCCCCAAAACTCACAAAGATACTTTTCTCCAGGCATAATTAGCCATTTATCATGTTTGGTTTAGGAGTTATGTTTAAATAACTGTCATATTGAGTGGGGTAGTTATTGTATTGTGTGTCATTATAAATAAAACCTATTTTTTGTATTTGTAAACCTTACCAAAATACCTGATTCTGGTAAAACCCACACCGATACAATATTACAGGAATTTTTAAAAATAAAGCATGTTTGGTTTTGGAGTTATGTTTATATAACTTTCATATTTAGTATGACAGTTATACCATCATATTGAGTAAAAAAAAACTAATTTGTATCTTTACAAATCTTACAAAATATTGTTTTCCAGTAAAATTCACAAATATACATTTCTCTAGGCATTATTAGTCATTTTGCATTTGTGTTTTAGGAGTTATGTTTAATTAACTGTCATATTGAGTGTGGCAGTTATATTGTCACTATGAGTAAAACCTAATTTTTGTATTTGTAAACCTTACCAAAATACCTGAATCTGACAAAACTCACATATATTCAATATTACAGGCATTTTTAGACGGATTGCATATTTGGTTTTGGAATTATGTTTATATAACTTTCATATATAGTATGACAGCTAAACTGCTAAATTGTGTAAAAAAACTAACTTGTGTCTTTACAAACCTTACAAAATATTTTTTCCAGTAAAACTCACAAAGATACATTCCTCAAGGCATTATTAGCCATTTTGTCAGTATACTGTCATTATGAGTAAAACTAATATTTTGTACTTGTAAACCTTACAAAAACAACTGATTAGAGTAAAACTCACATGGATACAAAATTATAAGCATTTTTAAACACAATGCATGTTTGGTGGCAGTCAATATGGCAGTTATACTGTCATTATGAGTAAAACCTATTTTTTGTAACTGTGAACCTTTCCAAAATACCTGATTCTGGTAAAACTCACATAGATACAATATTACAGGCATTTTTAGACATAATGTATGTTTGGTTTTGGAGTTATATTTATATAACTTTCATATTTAGTATGACAGTTATACCATCATATTAAATAAAAAAAACTAACTTGTGTCTTTATAAACCTTACAAATTATTTGTTTCCAATAAAACTCACACTGATACAATTCTCCAGGCATTATTAGCCATTTATCATGTTTGGTTTAAATAACTGTCATATCAAATGTTGCAGTTATACTGTCATTATGAGTAAAACCCAAGTTTTGTATTTGTAAACCTTACCAAAATACCTGATTCTGGTAAAACTCACATAGATTAAATATTACAGGCAGTTTAAGACATATTGCAAGTTTGGTTTAGGAGTTTGGTTTTGGAATTATGTTTATATAACTTCCATATTTAGTATGACAGTTATACCATCATATTGAGTAAAAAAAAAACTAACTTTTGTCTTTACAAACCTTACAAAATATTTTTTTCTAGTAAAAATCACAAAGATACATTTCTCCAGGCATTATTAGCCATGTATCATGTTTGGTTTAGGAATTATGTTTAAATAACTGTCATGTTGAGTGTGGCAGTTATATTGTCATTATGAGTAAAACTTTTTTTTTGTATTTGTAAACCTTACCAAAATGCCTGATTCTGGTAAAACTCATATATATACAATATTACAGGAATTTTTAGACATAAAACATGTTTGGTTTAGGAGTTATGTTTAAATAACTGTCAGATTGAATGTGACAGTATACTGTCATAGTGAGTTAAACCAATATTTTTGTATTTGCAAACCTTACAAAAACAACTGATTCTAGTTAAACTCACAAGAATACAATATTACAGGCATTTTTAGACATAATGCATGTTTGGTTTTGGAGTTATGTTTATAATTGTTTTACATTTAGTATGACAGTTTTACTGTCATATTGAGTAAGAAAAAAATAACTTGTGTCTTTACAAACCCATTCATCCATCCATTTTCTACCGCTTATTCCCTTTGGGGTCGAGGGGGGCGCTGGAGCCTATCTCAGCTACAATCGGGCGGAAGGCGGGGTACACCCTGGACAAGTCGCCACCTCATCGCAGTCTTTACAAACCTTACAAAATTGTAAAACTTAAAAAGATACATTTCTCCAGGCATTATTAACCATTTTGCATGTGTGGTTTAGGAGTTATGTTTACATAACTGTCATATTGAATGTTGCAGTTATACTGTCATTATGAGTAAAACCTATTTTTTGTTTTTGTAAACCTTACCAAAATTCCTGATTCTAGTAAAACGAACATAGATTCATTGGTTTTGGAGTTATGTTAATATAACTTTCATATTTAGTATGACAGTTTATCATCATATTGAGTAAAACATTTAACTTGTATCTTTATAAACCTTACAAATTCGTTTTTTCCAGTAAAACTCACAAAGATACATTTCTCCAGGCATTATTAACCATTTTGCATGTCTGGTATAGGAGTTATGTTTACATAACTGTCATATTAAATGTGGCAGTTATACTGTCATTATGAGTAAAACCAAATGTGTGTATATCTAAACCTTACCAAAATACCTGATTCTGGTAAAACTCACATAGATACAATATTACAGGCATTTTTAGACGTATTGCAAGTTTGGTTTTGGAGTTATGTTTATTTAACTTTTATATTTAGTATGCCAGTTATACTGTCACAATAAGTAAAAAACTAACTTGTGTCTTTACAAACCTTACAATTTTTTTTTTTTTTTTCCCAGGAAAACTCACAAAGATACATTGCTCCAGGCATTATTAGCCATTTTGCATTTGTGGTTTAGGAATTATGTTTAAATACCTGGCATGTTAAAGGTGGCAGTTATATTGTCATTATGAGTAAAACGTAATTTTTGTATTTGTAAACCTTACCAAAATACCTTATTCTGGTAAAATTCACATAGGTACAATATTACAGGAATTTTTAGACATAAAACATGTTTGGTTTTGGAGTTATGTTTATATAACTTTCATATTTAGTATGACAGTTATACCATTATATTGAGTAAAAAAAAACAACTTGTGTCTTTATAAACCTTACCGTATTTACCGTGTGTTCTAACTGCGCTAAAGGAATGTCAAAAAAACAGTCAGATAGGTCAGTCAAACTTTAATAATATATTAAAAACCAGCGTTCTAACAACTCTGTTCACTCCCAAAATGTACGCAAATGTGCAATCACAAACATAGTAAAATTCAAAATAGTGCAGAGCAATAGCAACATAATGTTGCTCGAACGTTAATGTCACAACACACAAAATAAACATAACGCTCACTTTCTGAAGTTATTCTTCATTCATAAATCCCTCGAATTCTTCTCCTACGGTGTCCGAATTGAAAAGTTGGGCGAATGTGGGATCCAAAATGGCCGGCTCCGTCTCGTCGAAGTAATCGGAGTCAGTGTCGCTGTTGTCCAGCAGTTCTGTGAATCCTGCCTTCCGGAAAGCTTGGACCACAGTTGTGACCGAAATATCTGCCCAGGCATTTACGATCCATTGGCAGATGTTGGCGTATGTCGTCCGGCGCTGTCTCCCTGTCTTGGTGAACGTCACGTGTGTTCGCCTTCTGTCATCCACTGTTCCCACGCAGTTAGCAGTCTAGCTTCGAATGCTCTGTTGACACCAATATCTAGCGGCTGGAGGTCTTTTGTCAATCCACCCGGAATGACGGCGAGTATTGAATTAAGCGCGTAAGCGTGTCTCTTAATGTGATGTTATGAGCTAGCAAATATAACAACTACACTACCCAGCATGCAACGATAGTGACGAGCATGCGCGGTAGCCCTGAGAAGCGTTGTTGTATGTGCTGGCAGTTAGAATGTGGTTATGAGCACGCTGTGAGTAAACGTTGAGAACTCAGTTAACACGCCTCGTCTGCATTATTTATAATTAGACAGACAACACACTTAATAGGAGCCATTTTGGGGTCTTTACATAAACACACAAATGGAAATGAAACGCCACATATCCCAGCATGCACCGCGCGCTTCTTCTACGGGGAAAAAAGATGGCGGCTGTTTACCGTAGTTGCGAGACCTAAACTTTATGAAAATTAATATTAATATTAACCCATATATAAGGCGCACCGGATTATAAGGCGCACTGTCAGCTTTTGAGAAAATTTGTGGTTTTTAGGTGCGCCTTATAGTGCGGAAAATACGGTACTTTTTTTTTTTTCCAGCAAAACTCACAAAGATACATTTCTCCAGGTATACTTAGCCATTTATCATGTTTGGTTTAGGAGTTATGTTTAAATAACTGTCATATTGAGTGTGGCAGTTATACTGTCATTATGAGTAAAACCTAGATTTTGTATTTGTAAACCTTACCAAAATACCTGATTCTGGTCAAACTCACATAGATTTAATATTACAGGCATTTTTAGACATAATGCATGTTTGGTTTTGGCGTTATGTTTATATAACTGTCATTTTGAATGTGGCAGTTATACTGTCATTATGAGTAAAAAAACTAACTTCTGTCTTTACAAACCTTACAAAAAAATTGTTTTCCAGTTAACCTCACAAAGATCCATTTCCCCAGGCTTTATTAGCCATTTAACATGTTTGGCTTAGGAGTTATGTTTGAATAACTGTCATATTGAGTGTGGCAGTTATACTGTCATTATGAGTAAAACATATTTTTTGTATTTGTAAACCTTACCAAAAAACCTGATTCTGGTAAAACCCACATCGATACAATATTACAGGAATTTTTAGACATAAAATATGTTTGGTTTTGGAGTTATGTTTATATAACTTTCATATTTAGTATGACAGTTATACCATCATATTGAGTAGTAAAACACTAATTTGTATCTTTACAAACCTTACAAAATATTGTTTTCCGGTAAAATTCGCAAATATACATTTCTCTAGGCATTATTAGTCATTTTGCATTTGTGTTTTAGGAGTTATGTTTAAATAAGTGTCATATTAAGTAAAAAAAAAACTAACTTGTGTCTTTACAAACCTTATATAAAAAAAAAATTTCCAGGAAAACTCACAAAGATACATTTCTCCAGGCATTATTAGCCATTTTGTATTTGTAGTTTAGGAGTTATGTTTGAATAACTTTCAGATTGAATGTGACAGTATACTGTCATTCTGAGTAAAACCTAATTTTTGTATTTGTAAACCTTACCTGATTCTGGTAAAAATCACATAGATACAATATTGCAGGCATTTTTAAACATAATGCATGTTTGGTTTTGGAGTTATGTTTATACAACTTTCATATTTAGTATGACAGTATACCATCATATTGAGTAAAAAAAAAAAAACTTGTGTCCTTATAAACCTTACAATTTTTTCCCCCCAAAACTCACAAAGAATACTGTCACTATGAGTAAAACCTAATATTTTGATTTGTAAACCTTACCAAAATACCTGATTCTGATAAAACTTACATATAATAAATATTACAGACATTTTTAGACGGATTGCATGTTTGGTTTTGGAGTTATGTTTATAAAACTTTCATATATAG
Source organism: Nerophis lumbriciformis (assembly GCF_033978685.3). Taxonomy (NCBI): domain Eukaryota; kingdom Metazoa; phylum Chordata; class Actinopteri; order Syngnathiformes; family Syngnathidae; genus Nerophis; species Nerophis lumbriciformis. Next base: position 23,030,043 of record NC_084570.2, on the reverse strand, counting down.
TATGACAGCTATACTGTAAAATTAAGTAAAATAAACTAACGTGTGTCTTTACAAACCTTACAAAATTTTTTGTTCCAATAAAATTCACAAAGATACATTCCTCCAGGCATTATTAGCCATTTTGTCAGATTGATTGTGACAGTATACTCTCATTATGAGAAAAACTAATATTTTGTATTTGTAAACCTTACAAAAACAACTGATTCTAGTGAAAATCACGTAGATACAAAATTATAGGAATTTTTAGACATAATGCATGTTTGGTTTTGGAGTTTTGTTTAAATAATTGTCATATTGAATGTGGCAGTATACTGTCATTATGAGTAAAACCTAATGTTTGTATTTGTCAACCTTACCAAAATACCTGATTCTGGTAAGACTCAATATTACAGGCATTTTTAGACAAAATGCATTTTGGTTTTGGAGTTATGTTTATAAAACTTTCATATTTAGTATGACAGTTATACCATCGTATTAAATAAATAAAAAATAACTTGTGTCTTTATAACCTCACACATTATTTTTTTCCAGTAAAACTCACAAAGATACATTTCTCCAGGCATTATTAGTCATTTATCATGTTTGGTTTAGGAGTCATGTTTAAATAACTGTCATATTAAATGTTGCAGTTATACTGTCATTATGAGTAAAACCCAAGTTTTGTATTTGTAAACCTTACCAAAATACCTGATTCTGGCAAAACTCACATAGATTCAATATTACAGGCAGTTTAAGACGGACTGCAAGTTTGGTTTAGGAGTTTTTGTCTTGGAATTATGTTTATCTAACTTTCATATTTAGTATGACAGTTATATATTGAGTAAAAAAAACAACTAACTTTTGTCTTTACAAACCTTACAAAATATTTTTTTTCTAGTAAAACTCACAAAGATTCATTTCTCCAGGCATTATTAGCCATTTAGCATATTTGGTTTAGGAGTTATGTTTAAATAACTGTTATTTTGAATATGGCAGTTATACTGTCATTATGAGTAAAACCCAATTTTTGTATTTGTAAACCTTACCAAAATAACCGATTCTGGTAAAACTCACATATATTTAATATTACAGGCATTTTTAGATCGATTGCAAGTTTGGTTTTGGTGTTATATTTATTCAACTTTCATATTTAGTATGACAGTATACTATTTTTTCCTGTAAAACTTACAAAGATACATTTCTCTAGGCATTATTTGACATTTTGCTTGCATGGTTTAGGAGTTATGTTTAAAAAACAGTCAGATTGAATGTGACAGTATACTGTCATAGTAGTTTTTTACTCAATATGCCAGTAATGTTCTTAAAATCCTGAGATAATGCGAAAAAAGCAATAAAAATGTTTTTCAACATAATTCCTACACCAAACATGCAACATGTCTAATAATGCCTGAAGACATGTATCTTTGTTAGTTTTACTAGAAAATGTATCTTTTGTAAGTTTTGCAACGACGCAAGTAAGTTTTTTTAATTCAATATAACAGTATAACTGTCAAACTAAATGTATAATTTATATAAACATAACTCCAAAACTGAACATGCATTATGTCTAAAAATGCCTAAAATATTGTATCTATGTGAGTTTTACCAGAATAAGGTAATTTTGTAAGGTTTACAAATACAAAAATTGGTTTTTTTCTCATAATGACAGTAGAACTGCTATATTCAATTTGACAGTTATTTAATTATAACTTCCTAACCACACATGCAAATAGGCTAATAAAGCCTAAAACAATGCATCCTTGTTAGTTTACTCGCAACATATGCTATTTTAAGGCTTGCAAACACAAAAAGTAGTTTTTTAATCATTTTGACAGTAATGTTCTTCAAATCCTGAGATAATGCGAAATAAGCAATAAAAATGTTTTTCATCATAATTCCTACACCAAACATGCAACATGTCTAATAATGCATGGATACATGTATCTTTGTTAGTTATACTAGAAAAATTATCTTTTGTAAGTTTTACAAAGACTCAAGTTAGTTTTTTTAATCCAATATGACAGTATAACTGTCATACCAAATATGAAAGTTATATAAACATAACTCCAAAACTGAACATGCATTATGTCTAAAAATGCCTAAAATATTGTATCTATGTGAGTTTTACAAGAATCAGTTATTTTGGTAAGGTGTACAATTACATAAATTAGGGGTTTACTCACAATGACAGTTAACTGCTACATTCAATTTGACTGTTATTTAAACATAACTCCCTCACCACACATGCAAAATAGGTTAATAAAGCCTAAAACAATGCATCCTTGTGAGTTTTACTCGAAACATATGCTATTTTAAGGCTTGCAAACACAAAAAGTAGTTTTTTAATCATTTTGACAGTAATGTTCTTCAAATCCTGAGATAATGCGAAATAAGCAATAAAAATGTTTTTCAACATAATTCCTACACCAAACATGCAACATGTCTAATAATGCCTGAAGACATGTATCTTTGTTAGTTTTACTAGAAAAATTATCTTTTATAAGTTTTGCAAAGAGGCAAATAAGTTTTTTTAATTCAATATGACAGTATAACTGTCATACCAAATATGAAAGTTATATAAACAAAACTCCAAACTTAAACATGCATTATGTCTAAAATTGCCTGTAATATTGTATATATGTGAGTTTCACCAGAATCAGGTAATTTGGTAAGGTTTACAAATACAAACATTTTTTTTTTTCATAATGACAGTATGCTACATTCAATTTGACTGTTATTTAAACATAACTTCCTAATCACACATGCAAATAGGTTAATAAAGCCTAAAACAATGCATCCTTGTGAGTTTTACTCGAAACATATGCTATTTTAAGGCTTGCAAACACAAAAAGTAGTTTTTTACTCATTATGACAGTAATGTTCTTAAAATCCTGAGGTAATGCGAAATAAGCAATAAAAATGTTTTTCAACATAATTCCTACACCAAACATGCAGCATGTCTGATAATGCGTGAAGATATGTATCTTTGTTAGTTTTACTAGAAAAATTATATTTTGTAAGTTTTGCAAAGAGGCAAGTTAGTTTTTTTAATTCAATATGACAGTATAACTGTCATACCAAATATGAAATATATATAAACATAACTCCAAAATTGAACATGCATTATGTCTAAAAATGCCTAAAATATTGCATCTATGTGAGTTTTACCAGAATCAGGTAATTTGGTAAGGTTTACAAATACAAAAATTGTTTTTTTTTCATAATGACAGTATAACTGCTACATTCAATTTGACTGTTATTTAAACATAACTCCCTAACCACACATGCAAAATAGGTTAATAAAGCCTAAAACAATGCATCCTTGTGAGTTTTACTCGAAACATATGCTATTTTAAGGCTTGCAAACACAAAAAGTAGTTTTTTACTCATTATGACAGTAATGTTCTTAAAATCCTGAGATAATGCGAAATAAGCAATAAAAATGTTTTTCAACATAATTCCTACACCAAACATGCAACATGTCTGATAATGCGTAAAGATATGTATCGTTGTTAGTTTTACTAGAAAAATTATATTTTTTAAGTTTTGCAAAGAGGCAAGTTAGTTTTTTTAATTCAATATGACAGTATAACTGTCATACCAAATATGAAAGTTATACAAACATAACTCCAAAACTGAACATGCATTATGTCTAAAAATGCCTAAAATATTGTATCTATGTGAGTTTTACAAGAATCAGTTATTTTGGTAAGGTGTACAATTACATAAATTAGGGGTTTACTCACAATGACAGTTAACTGCTACATTCAATTTGACTGTTATTTAAACATAACTCCCTAACCACACATGCAAAATAGGTTAATAAAGCCTAAAACAATGCATCCTTGTGAGTTTTACTCGAAACCTATGCTATTTTAAGGCTTGCAAACACAAAAAGTATTTTTTTACTCATTTTGACAGTAATGTTCTTAAAATCCTGAGATAATGCAAAATAAGCAAAAAAAATGTTTTTCAACATAATTCCTACACCAAACATGCAACATGTCTAATAATGCCTGAAGACGTGTATCTTTGTTTGTTTTACTAGAAAAATTATCTTTTGTAAGTTTTGCAAAGAGGCAAGTTAGTTTTTTTAATTCAATATGACAGTCTAACTGTCATACCAAATATGAAAGTTATATAATTGGGACGGCGTGGCGCAGTGGAAGAATGGCCGTGCGCGACCCGAGGGCCCCTTTGTTCAATCCCCACCTAGTACCAACCTCGTCATGTCCGTTGTGTTCTGAGCAAGACACTTCACCCTTGCTCCTGATGGGTGCTGGTTAGCGCCTTTCATGGCAGCTCCCTCCATCAGTGTGTGAATGTGTGTATGAATAGGTAAATATGGAAGTAGTGTCAAAGCGCTTTGAGTACCTTGAAGGCAGAAAAGCGCTATACAAGTACAACCCATTTATCATTATTTATTTATAAACATAACTCCAAAACTGAACATGCATTATGTCTAAAATTGCCTGTAATATTGTATCTATGTGAGTTTCACCAGAATCAGGTAATTTGGTAAGGTTTACAAATACAAAAATAGTTTTTTTTCATAATGACAGTATAACTGCTACATTCAATTTGACTGTTATTTAAACATAACTTCTTAATCACACATGCAAATAGGTTAATAAAGCCTAAAACAATGCATCCTTGTGAGTTTTTCTCGAAACATATGCTATTTTAAGGCTTGCAAACACAAAAAGTAGTTTTTTAATCATTTTGACAGTAATGTTCTTCAAATCCTGAGATAATGCGAAATAAGCAATAAAAATGTTTTTCATCATAATTCCTACACCAAACATGCAACATGTCTAATAATGCATGGATACATGTATCTTTGTTAGTTATACTAGAAAAATTATCTTTTGTAAGTTTTACAAAGACTCAAGTTAGTTTTTTTAATCCAATATGACAGTATAACTGTCATACCAAATATGAAAGTTATACAAACATAACTCCAAAACTGAACATGCATTATGTCTAAAAATGCCTAAAATATTGTATCTATGTGAGTTTTACAAGAATCAGTTATTTTGGTAAGGTGTACAATTACATAAATTAGGGGTTTACTCATAATGACAGTTAACTGCTACATTCAATTTGACTGTTATTTAAACATAACTCCCTAACCACACATGCAAAATAGGTTAATAAAGCCTAAAACAATGCATCCTTGTGAGTTTTACTCGAAACATATGCTATTTTAGGCTTGCAAACACAAAAAGTAGTTTTTTACTCATTTTGACAGTAATGTTCTTAAAATCCTGAGATAATGCAAAATAAGCAATAAAAATGTCTTTCAACATAATTCCTACACCAAACATGCAACATGTCTAATAATGCCTGGAGACATGTATCTTTGTTAGTTTTACTAGAAAAATGATCTTTTATAAGTTTTGCAAAGAGGCAAATAAGTTTTTTTAATTCAATATGACAGTATAACTGTCATACCAAATATGAAAGTTATATAAACAAAACTCCAAACCTAAACATGCATTATGTCTAAAATTGCCTGTAATATTGTATATATGTGAGTTTCACCAGAATCAGGTAATTTGGTAAGGTTTACAAATACAACATTTTTTTTTTTTCATGACAGTATACCTGCTACATTCAATTTGACTGTTATTTAAACATAACTTCCTAATCACACATGCAAATAGGTTAATAAAGCCTAAAACAATGCATCCTTGTGAGTTTTACTCGAAACATTTGCTATTTTAAGGCTTGCAAACACAAAAAGTAGTTTTTTACTCATTATGACAGTAATGTTCTTAAAATCCTGAGATAATGCGAAATAAGCAATAAAAATGTTTTTCAACATAATTCCTACACCAAACATGCAACATGTCTGATAATGCGTGAAGATATGTATCTTTGTTAGTTTTACTAGAAAAATTATATTTTGTAAGTTTTGCAAAGAGGCAAGTTAGTTTTTTTAATTCAATATGACAGTATAACTGTCATACCAAATATGAAATATATATAAACATAACTCCAAAATTGAACATGCATTATGTCTAAAAATGCCTAAAATATTGTATCTATGTGAGTTTTACCAGAATCAGGTAATTTGGTAAGGTTTACAAATACAAAAATTGTTTTTTTTTCATAATGACAGTATAACTGCTACATTCAATTTGACTGTTATTTAAACATAACTTCCTAATCACACATGCAAATAGGTTAATAAAGCCTAAAACAATGCATCCTTGTGAGTTTTACTCGAAACATTTGCTATTTTAAGGCTTGCAAACACAAAAAGTAGTTTTTTACTCATTATGACAGTAAAGTTCTTAAAATCCTGAGATAATGCGAAATAAGCAATACAAATGTTTTTCAACATAATTCCTACACCAAACATGCAACATGTCTAATAATGCCTGAAGACATGTTTCTTTGTTAGTTTTACTAGAAAAAATATATTTTGTAAGTTTTGCAAGAGGCAAGTTAGTTTTTTTAATGCAATATGACAGTATAACTGTCATACAAAATATGAAAGTTATATAAACATAACTCCAAAACTAAACATGGATTATGTCTAAAAATGCCTAAAATATTGTATCTCTGAGAGTTTTACAAGAATCAGTTAATTTGGTAAGGTGTACAATTACATAAATTAGGGGTTTACTCATAATGACAGTTTACTGCTACATTCAATTTGACTGTTATTTAAGCTTAACTCCCTAACCACACATGCAAATAGGTTAAAAAAAAGCCTGAAACAATGCATCCTTGTGAGTTTTACTCGAAACATATGCTATTTTAAGGCTTGCAAACACAAAAAGTAGTTTTTTACTCATTATGACAGTAATAAATGGCTAATTATGCCTGGAGAAATGTATCTTTGTGAGTTTTACTGGGAAAACATATTTTTGTAAGGTTTATGAAGACACAAGTTATTCTTTTTTTACTCAATATGATAGTATAACTGTCATACTAAATATAAAAGTTGTATAAACATAACTCCAAAACCAAACATGCATTATGTCTAAAAATGCCTGCAATATTGTATTTATGTGATTTTTACCAGAATCAGGTATTTTTGGTAAGGTTTACAAATACAAAAATTAGGTTTTACTCACAATGACAGTATACTGTCACATTCAATCTGACAGTTATTTAAATATATTGTAACTCCTAAACCACAATTACAAAATGGCTAATAATGCCAGGAAAAATGTATCTTTGTGAGTTTTCCTGGAAAACGTTTTTTTTTACAAGGTTTGTAAAGAAACAAGTTAGTTTTTTCACTTAATATGACAGTATAACTGTCATACTAAATATGAAAGTTAAATAAACATTACTCCAAAACCAAACTTGCAATACGTCTAAAAATGCCTGTAATATTGAATCTATGTGAGTTTGACCAGAATCAGGTATTTTGGTAAGGTTTACAAATACAAAAATTGGGTTTTACTCATAATGACAGTATAACTGCCATATTCAAAATAACAGTTATTTAAACATAACTCCTAAACCAAACATGCTAAATGGCTAATAATGCCTGGAGAAATGTATCTTTGCGAGTTTTACTAGAAACAAATATTTTTAAGGTTTGTAAAGAAATGTTGTTGTTTTTTTTTTACTCAATATGATGGTATAACTGTCTCTCTGAGCTGCCACCTTAACGTGGTAGAGGAGTTTGCGTGTCCCAATGATCCTAGGAGCTATGTTGTCCCTGGTAGGGTCTCCCAAGACAAACTGGTCCTATGAGGGATCAGACAAAGAGCAGCTCGAAGACCTCCATGAATAATAAAAAACAAGGACCCAGATTTCCCTCGCCCGGACGCGGGTCACCGGGACCCCCTCTGGAGCCAGGCCCGGAGGTGGGGCACGATGGCGAGCGCCTGACATGGGGCCCAGCCGGGCACAGCCCGAAGAGGCAACGTGGGTCCCCCCTCCAATGGGCTCACCATCCATAGCAGGGGTCATAGAGGTCGGGTGCGATGTGAGCTGGGCGGCAGCCGAAGGCAGGGCACTTGGCGGTCCGATCCTCGGCTACAGAAGCTAGCTCTTGGGACGTGGAACGTCACCTCGCTGGGGGGGAAGGAGCCTGAGCTAGTGCGCGAAGTGGAGAAGTTCCGGTTAGATATAGTCGGACTCACTTCGACGCACAGCAAGAGCTCTGGAACCAGTTCTCTCGAGAGGGGCGGGACTCTCTTCCACTCTGGTGTTGCCGGCAGTGAAAGGCGACGGGCTGGGGTGGCAATTCTTGTTTCCCCCCGGCTCAGAGCCTGTACGTTGGAGTTCAACCCGGTGGACGAGAGGGTAGCTTCCCTCCGCCTTCGGGTGGGGGAACGGGTCCTGACTGTGGTTTGCGCTTACGCGCCAAACCGCAGCTCAGAGTACCCACCCTTTTTGGATTCACTCGAGGGAGTACTTGAGAGTGCTCCCCCGGGTGATTCCCTCATGCTACTGGGGGACTTCAATGCTCATGTTGGCAACGACAGTGAAACCTGGAGAGGCGTGATTGGGAAGAATGGCTGCCCGGATCTGAACCCGAGCGGTGTTTTGTTATTGGACTTTTGTGCCCGTCACAGATTTTCCATAACGAACACCATGTTCAAACATAAGGGTGTCCATATGTGCACTTGGCACCAGGACACCCTAGGCCGCAGTTCCATGATCGACTTTGTAGTTGTGTCATCGGATTTGCGGCCTCATGTTTTGGATACTCGGGTGAAGAGAGGGGCGGAGCTTTCTACCGATCACCACCTGTTGGTGAGTTGGCTGCGATGGTGGGGGAGGATGCCGGACAGACCTGGCAGGCCCAAAAGCATTGTGAGGGTTTGCTGGGAACGTCTGGCAGAGTCTCCTGTCAGAGAGAGTTTCAATTCCCATCTCCGGAAGAACTTTGAACATGTCACGAGGGAGGTGCTGGACATTGAGTCCGAATGGACCATGTTCCGCGCCTCTATTGTCGAGGCGGCTGATTGCAGTTGTGGCCGCAAGGTAGTTGGTGCTTGTCGTGGCGGTAATCCTAGAACCCGTTGGTGGACACCGGCGGTGAGGGATGCCGTCAAGCTGAAGAAGGAGTCCTATCGGGTTCTTTTGGCTCATAGGACTCCTGAGGCAGCGGACAGGTACCGACAGGTGTGCGGCTTCAGCGGTCGCAGAGGCAAAAACTCGGACATGGGAGGAGTTCGGGGAAGCGCTGGAAAATGACTTCCGGACGGCTTCGAAGCAATTCTGGACCACCAGCCGCCGCCTCAGGAAGGGGAAGCAGTGCACTATCAACACCGTGTATGGCGAGGATGGTGTTCTGCTGACCTCGACTGCGGACTGTGGATCGGTGGAGGGAATACTTCGAAGACCTCCTCAATCCCACCAACACGTCTTCTTATGAGGAAGCAGTGCCTGGGGAGTCTGTGGTGGGCTCTCCTATTTCTGGGGCTGAGGTTGCTGAGGTAGTTAAAAAGCTCCTCGGTGGCAAGGCCCCAGGGCTAGATGAGATCCGCCCGGAGTTCCTTAAGACTCTGGATGCTGTGGGGCTGTCTTGGTTGACAAGACTCTGCAGCATCGCGTGGACATCGGGGGCAGTACCTCTGGATTGGCAGACCGGGGTGGTGGTTCCTCTCTTTAAGAAGGGGAACCGGAGGGTGTGCTCTAACTATCGTGGGATCACACTCCTCAGCCTTCCCGGTAAGGTCTATTCAGGTGTACTGGAGAGGAGGCTACGCCGGATAGTCGAACCTCGGATTCAGGAGGAACAGTGTGGTTTTCGTCCTGGTCGTGGAACTGTGGACCAGCTCTATACTCTCGGCAGGGTCCTTGAGGGTACATGGGAGTTTGCCCAACCAGTCTACATGTGTTTTGTGGACTTGGAGAAGGCATTCGACCGTGTCCCTCGGGAAGTCCTGTGGGGAGTGCTCAGAGAGTATGGGGTATCGGACTGTCTGATTGTGGCAGTCCGCTCTCTGTATGCTCAGTGCCAGAGCTTGGTCCGCATTGCCGGCAGTAAGTCGGACACGTTTCCAGTGAGGGTTGGACTCCGCCAAGGCTGCCCTTTGTCACCGATTCTGTTCATAACTTTTATGGACAGAATTTATAGGCGCAGTCAAGGCGTTGAGGGGATCTGGTTTGGTGGCTGCAGGATTAGGTCTCTGCTTTATGCAGATGATGTGGTCCTGTTGGCTTCATCTGGCCAGGATCTTCAGCTCTCACTGGATCGGTTCGCAGCCGAGTGTGAAGCGACTGGGATGGACCATGGACTCGGACCTCCAAGTCCCAGTGCATGGTTCTCGCTAACCCGGTCATGAGCTTTGGGTTTTGACCGAAAGGACAAGATCACGGGTACAAGCGGCCGAAATGAGTTTCCTCCGCCGGGTGGCGGGGCTCTCCCTTAGAGATAGGGTGTGAGAAGCTCTGCCATCCGGGGAGAGCTCAAAGTAAAGCCGCTGCTCCTCCACATCGAGAGGAGCCAGATGAGGTGGTTCGGGCATCTGGTCAGGATGCCACCCGAACGCCTCCCTAGGGAGGTGTTTAGGGCACGTCCGACCGGTAGGAGGCCACGGGGAAGACCCAGGACACGTTGGGAAGACTATGTCTCCCGGCTGGCCTGGGAACGCCTCGGGGTCCCACAGGAAGAGCTGGACGAAGTGGCTGGGGAGAGGGAAGTCTGGGCTTCCCTGCTTAGGCTGCTGCCCCCGCGACCCGACCTCGGATAAGCGGAAGAAGATGGATGGATGGATGGATAAATATAAAAGTAATATAAACATCATTCCAAAACCAAACTCCTAAACCAAACTTGCAATCCGTCTTAAACTGCCTGTAATATTGAATCTATATGAGTTTTACCAGAATCAGGTATTTTGGTAAGGTTTACAAATACAAAACTTGGGTTTTACTCATAATGACAGTATAACTGCATTATTTGATATGACAGTTATTTAAACATAACTCCTAAACCAAACATGATAAATAGCTAATAATGCCTGGAAAAATGTATATAAACATAACTCCAAAACCAAACATGCATTATGTCTAAAAATGCCTGTAATATTGTATCTATGTGAGTTTTACCAGAATCAGGAATTTTGGTAAGGTTTATAAATACAAAAAATAGGTTTTACTCATAATGACAGTATATCTGCCACACGCAATATGACAGTTATTTAAACATAACTCTAAACCAAACATGGTTAATGGCTAATCATGCCTGGAGAAATGTATCTTTGTGAGTTTTACTGGAAAACATTTTTTTTTAAGGTTTATAAAGACACAAGTTAGTTTTTTTTACTCAATATGACAGTATAACTCTAATACTAAATGTAAAACATATATAAACATAACTCCAAAACAAAACATGCATTATGTTTAAAAATGCCTGTAATTTTGTATCCTTGCGAGTTTTACGAAAATCAATTGTTGTAGTAAGGTTTGCAATTACAAAATATTGGTTTTACTCACCATGATAGTATACTGTCACATTCAATTTGACAGTTATTTAAACATAACTACCAAACCACACATGCAAAATGGCTATAATGCCTGGAGAAATGTATCTTTGTGAGATTACTGGAAAAACATATTTTGTAAGGTTTGTAAAGAACCAATTTAGTTTTTTTTACTTAATATGATGAGGTGGCGACATTTCCAGGGTGTACCCCGCCTTCCGCTCGATTGTAGCTGACATAGGCTCCAGCGCCCCCCGCGACCCCGAAGGGAATAAGCGGTAGAAATGGATGGATGGATGGACATCCGATAAAAAATGCCTGCAATATTGTATCACTCCTCTCTGAGCTGCCACCTTAACGTGGTAGAGGAGTTTGCGTGTCCCAATGATCCTAGGAGCTATGTTGTCCGGGGGCTTTATGCCCCCTGGTAGGGTCTCCCAAGACAAACTGGTCCTAGGTGAGGGATCAGACAAAGAGCAGCTCGAAGACCTCCATGAAATATAAAAAACAAGGACCCAGATTTCCCTCGCCCGGACGCGGGTCACCGGGGCCCCCCTCTGGAGCCAGGCCCGGAGGTGGGGCACGATGGAGAGCACCTGGTGGCCGGGCCTGCCCCCATGGGGCCCGGCCGGGCACAGCCCGAAGAGGCAACGTGGGTCCCCCCTCCAATGGGCTCACCACCCATAGCAGGGGTCATGGAGGTCGGGTGCAATGTGAGCTGGGCGGCAGCCGAAGGCAGGGCACTTGGCGGTCCGATCCTCGGCTACAGAAGCTAGCTCTTGGGACGTGGAACGTCACCTCGCTGGGGGGGAAGGAGCCTGAGCTAGTGCGCGAGGTGGAGAAGTTCCGGCTAGATATAGTCGGACTCACTTCGAATGGTTTGGTGGCTGCAGGATTAGGTCTCTGCTTTTTGCAGATGATGTGGTCCTGATGGCTTCATCTGGCCAGGATCTTCAGCTCTCACTGGATCGGTTCGCAGCCGAGTGTGAAGCGACTGGGATGAGAATCAGCACCTCCAAGTCCGAGTCGATGGTTCGCGCCCGGAAAAGGGTGGAGTGCCATCTCCGGGTTGGGGAGGAGATTTTGCCCCAAGTGGAGGAGTTCAAGTACCTCGGAGTCTTGTTCACGAGTGGGGGCAGAGTGGATCGTGAGATCGACAGGCGGATCGGTGCTGCGTCTTCAGTAATGCGGACGCTGTATCGATCCGTTGTGGTGAAGAAGGAGCTGAGCCGGAAGGCAAAGCTCTCAATTTACCGGTCGATCTACGTTCCCATCCTCACCTATGGTCATGAGCTTTGGGTTATGACCGAAAGGACAAGATCACGGGTACAAGCGGCCGAAATGAGTTTCCTCCGCCGGGTGGCGGGGCTCTCCCTTAGAGATAGGGTGAGAAGCTCTGCCATCCGGGAGGAGCTCAAAGTAAAGCCGCTGCTCCTCCACATCGAGAGGAGCCAGATGAGGTGGTTCGGGCATCTGGTCAGGATGCCACCCGAACGCCTCCCTAGGGAGGTGTTTATGGCACGTCTGACCGGTAGGAGGCCGCGGGGAAGACCCAGGACACGTTGGGAAGACTATATCTCCCGGCTGGCCTGGGAACGCCTCGGGGTCCCCTGGGAGGAGCTGGACGAAGTGGCTGGGGAGAGGGAAGTCTGGGCTTCCCTGCTTAGGCTGCTGCCCCCGCGACCCGACCTCGGATAAGCGGAGGAAGATGGATGGATGGATATTGTATCAATGTGAGTTTTACTAAAATCAGTTGTTTTTGTAAGTTTTGCAAATACAAAATATTGGTTTTACTTACTATGACAGTGTACTGTCACATTCAATTTGACAGCTATTTAAACATAACTCCTAAACCACACATGCAAAATGACTAATAATGCCGAGAAAAATGCATCTCTCTGAATTTTATTGGAAAAAAATATTTTTTAAGGTTTTTAAAATTACAAGTTTGTTATTTTTTACTCAATTTGACAGTATAACTGTCATACTGAATATGAAAGTTATATACACATAACTCTAAAACCAAACTTGCAATCCGTCTACAAATGCCTGTAATTATGAATCTATGTGAGTTTAACCAAAATCAAGTATTTTGGTAAGGTTTACAAATACAAAAATTAGGTTTTACTCATAATGACAGTATAACTGCCACACGCAATATGACAGTTTTTTAAACATAACTCCTAAAAAAACAAATGCAAAATGACTAATAATGCCTGGAAAAATGTATCTTTGTGAAATTTAATGAAAAAAAAATATTTTGTAAGGTTTGTAAAGACACAAATTAGTTTTTTTTACTCAATATGATGGTATAACTGTCATACTAAATATGAAAGTTGTATAAACATAACTGCAAAACCAAACATGTTTTATGTCTATGTGTAATATTGTATCTATGTGAGTTTTACCAGAATCAGGTATTTTGGTAAGGTTTACAAATACAAAAATTAGGTTTTACTCACTATGACAGTATACTGTCACATTCAATCTGACAGTTATGTAAACATAACTCCTAAACCACACATGCAAAATGGCTAATAATGCCTGGAGAAATGTATCTTTGTGAGTTTTACTAGGAAAAACAATGTGTAAGGTTTGTAAAGACACACGTTAGTTTTTTTTTTACTCAATATGACAGTATAACTGTCATACTACATGCAGAAAATATATAAACATGACTCCAAAACCAAACTTGCAATCCGTCTAAAAATGTCTGTAATATTGAATCTATGTGAGTTTTACCAAAATGAGGTATTTTGGTAAGGTTGACAAATAAAAAAAATAGGTTTTACTGATAGTGACATTATAAGTGCCACACTCAATATGACAGTTATTTAAACATAAGTCATAAACGACACATGGAAATGGCTATTAAACCTGGAAAAATGTATCTTTGTTAGTTTTACTAGAGTAATGATCTTTTGTAAGGTTTACAAAGACACAAGTTTACTCAATATGACGGTATAACTGTCAAACTAAAAAAAGTTATAGAAACATAACTCCAAAACCAAACTCAAAAACCAAACATGCAATCCATTTAAAAATGCCTGTAATATTAAATATATGTGAGTTTTATCAGAATCAGGTATTGTGGTAAGGTTTACAATACCAAAATTAGGTTTTACTCATAATGACAGTATAACTGCCACGCTCAATATGACAGTTATTTAAACATAACTCCTAAAACACACATGCAAAATGACTAATAATGCGTGGAAAAATGTATCTTTGTGATTTTTACTGGAAAAAAATATTTTGTAAGGTTTGTAAAGATACTGTTTTTTTTTTTTTTTTTAACTCAATATGATGGTATAACTGTCATACTAAAAATGAAAGTTTTATAAACATAACTCCAAAACCAAACTTGCAATTCGTAAAAAAAATGGCTGTAATATTGAATATATTTGATTTTTACCAGAATCAGGTATTTTGGTAAGGATTACAAATACAAAAATTAGGTTTTACTCATATTGACAGATAACCGCCAAATTGTTTTAAACATAACTCATAAACAAAACATGCTAAATGGCTAATAATGCCTGGAGAAAAGTATCTTTGTGAGTTTTACTGGAAAAAAATAAATAAAAATTGTAAGGTTTGTAAAGACACAAGTTAGTTTTTTCTAACTCAAAAAGACAGTATAACTGTCATACTAAATGGAAAAGTTATATAAACATAACTCCAAAACCAAACATGCATTATGTCTAAGAATGCCTGAAATGATGTATCCATGTGAGTTATACTAGAATCAGTTGTTTTTGTAAGTTTTGCAAATACAAAATATTGGTTTTACTCACTATGACTGTCACATTCGATCTGACAGTTATTTAAACATAACTCCTAAACCACATATTCAAAATGACTAATAATGCCTGGAGAAATGTATCTCTGTGAATTTTTCTGGAAAAAAAATATTTTTTACAACACAATTTTTTTTTACTCAAAATGACAGCAGTATACTGTCATAGTGAGTAAAACCTTATTTTTGTATTTGTAAACCTTACCAAAATACCTGATTGTAGTAAAACTCACATAGATACAATATTACAGGCATTTTTTGAACATAATGCATGTTTGGTTTTGGAGTTATGTTTGTATAACTTTCATATTTAGTATGACAGTTTTACTGTCATATTAAGTAAAAAAAAAAAAACTAACTTGTGTCTTTACAAACCTTACAAAATATATATTTTTTTTTTTCAGTAAAACTCACAAAGGCATTATTAGTCATTTTGTATGTGTGGATTAGGAGTTATGTTTAAATAACTGTCAGAGTGAATGTGACAGCATACTGTCATAGTGAGTAAATTCAATATTTTCTATTTTCAAACCTTAAAAAAACAACTGATTCTAGTAAAACTCACATGGATACAATGTTACAGGCATTTTTAGACATAATGCATGTTTGGTTTTGGAGTTTTGTTTATATACATTTTACATTTAGTATGACAGTTATACTGTCATATGGAGTAAAAAACAACTAACTTGTGTCTTTACAAACCTTACTAAAATGTTGTTTTTTTCAGGAAAACTCACAAAGATGCATTTCTCCAGTCATTATTAGCCATTTAGCATGTTTGGTTTAGGAGTTATGTTTAAATAACTGTCATTTTGAACGTTGCAGTTATACTGTCATTATGAGTAAAACCAAATTTTTGTATTTGTAAACCTTACCAAAATCCCTGTTTGTGGTAAAACTCACATAGATTCAATATTACATGCATTTTTAGACGGATTGCATGTTTGGTTTTGAAGTTATGTTTATATAACTTTCAAATTTAGTAAGACAGTTATACCATCATATTGAATAAAAAAAACAAACTTGTGTCCAAACAAACCTTACAAAATATATTTTTTCCAGTAAAACTCACAAAAATAAATTTCTCCAGGCATTATTAGCCATTTTGCATGTGTGGTTTAGGAGTTATGTTTAAATAACTGTCAGATTGAATGTAACAGTATACTGTCATAGTGAGTAAAACCAATATTTTGTATTTGAAAACCTTACAAAAACAACTGATTCTACTAAAACTCACATGGATACAATATTACAGGCATTTTTAGACATAATGCATGTTTTTTTTTGGAGTTATAATTATATAACTTTTACATTTAGTATGACAGTTATACTGTCATATTGAGTAAAAAAATAAATAACTTGTGTCTTTAAAAACCTTACAAAATATTTTTTTTTCCCAGTAAAACTCACAAAGATACATTTTTCCAGGCATTATTAGCCATTTTGCATGTGAGGTTTAGGAGTTATATTTAAATAACTGTCATATTGCGTGTGGCAGTTATACTGTCATTATGAGTAAAACCTAATTGTTGTATTTGTGAACCTTACCAAAATACCTGTTTGTGGTAAAACTCACATAGATTCAATATTACAGGCATTTTTAGATGGATTGCATGTTTGGTTTTGAAGTTATGTTTATATAACTTTTAAATTTAGTAAGACAGTTATACCATCATATTGAGTAAAAAAAACTAACTTGTGTCCAAACAAACCTTACAAAATATTTTTTTTCCAGTAAAACTCACAAAAATACATTTCTCCAGGCATTATTAGTCACTTTGAATGTGTGTTTTAGGAGTTATGTTTAAATAACTGTCAGATTGAATGTGACAGTATACTGTCATAGTGAGTAAAACCAATATTTTGTATTCCCAAAACTTACAAAAACAACTGATTCTAGTAAAACTCACATGGATACATCATTACAGGCAATTTTAGATATAATGCATGTTTGGTTTTGTAGTTATGTGTATACAACTTTTACATTAAGTATGACAGTTATACTGTCATATTGAGTAAAACAAAACTAACTTGTGTCTTTACAAACCATACAAAATAATGTTTTTCCAGTAAAACTCACAAAGACACCTTTCTCCAGGCATTATTAGCCATATAGCATGTTTGGTTTAGGAGTTATGTTTAAATATTTGTCATTTTGAACATGGTAGTTATACTGTCATTATGAGTAAAACCAAATTTTTTTATTTGTAAACCTTACCAAAATACCTGTTACTGGAAAAAAATATTTTGTAAGGTTTGTATGGACACAAATTAGTTTCTTTTACTCAATATGACAGTATAACTGTCATACTAAATATGAAAGTTATATAAACATAACTTTAAAACCAAACATGCAATCCGTCTAAAAATGCCTGTAATATTGTATCTATATGAGTTTTACTACAATCAGGTATTTTGGTAAGGTTTACAAATACAACAATTAGGTTTTACTCATAATGACAGTATAACTGCCACACGCAATATGACAGTTATTTAAATATAATTCCTAAACCTCACATGCAAAATGGCTAATAATGCCTGGAAAAATCTATCTTTGTGAGTTTTACTGGGAAAAAATATATATTTTGTAAGGTTTTTAATGACACAAGTTTTTTTATTTTTTACTCAATATGACAGTATAACTCTCATACTTAATGTAAAAGTTATATAATTAAAACTCCAAAACCAAACATGCATTATGTCTAAAAATGCCTGTAATATTGTATCCATGTGAGTTTTACTAGAATCAGTTGTTTTTGTAAGGTTTTCAAATACAAAATATTGGTTTTACTCACTATGACAGTATACTGTCACATTCAATCTGACAGTTATTTAAACATAACTCCTAAACCACACATACAAAATGACTAATAACGCATGGAGAAAAGTTTATTTGTGAGTTTTAAACTGTCAGATTGAATGTGACAGTATACTGTCATAGTGAGTAAAACCAGTATTTTATATTTGCAAAAATTACAAAAACAACTTATTCTAGTAAAACTCACATGGATACAATATTACAGGCATTTTTAAACATAATGCATGTTTGGTTTTGGAGTTATATTAATATGATGAGGTGGCGACTTGTCCAGGGTGTACCCCGCCTTCCGCCCGATTGTAGCTGAGATAGGCTCCAGCGCCCCCCGCCACCCCGAAGGGAATAAACGGTAGAAAATGGAGGGATGGTTGGACAGTATAACTGTCATACTAAATGTAAAAGTAGTATAAACATAACTCCAAAACCCAACATGCACCAAAACACCTGATTCTTGTAAAACCCACATCGATACAATATTACAGGAATTATTAGACATAAAGTATGTATGGTTTTGGAGTTATGTTTATATAACTTTCATATTTAGTATGACAGTTATACCATCATATTAAGTAAAAAAAACTAATTTGTGTCTTTACAAACCTTACAAAATATTGTTTTCCTGTAAAATTCACCAATATACATTTCTCTAGGCATTTTTACTCATTTTGCATTTGTGTTTTAGTAGTTATGTTTAAATAACTGTCATATTGAGTGTGGCAGTTATACTGTCACTATGAGTGATTTGCAAACCTTACCAAAATACCTGATTCTGATAAAACTTACATATAATAAATATTATAGACATTTTTAGACGGATTGCATGTTTGGTTTTGGAGTTATGTTTATAAAACTTTCATATATAGTATGACAGCTATACTGTAAAATTAAGTTAAAAAAAACTAGCGTGTGTCTTTTCAAACCTTACAAAATATTTGTTCCAGTAAAATTCACAAAGATTCATTCCTCCAGGCATTATTAGCCATTTTGTCAGATTGATTGTGACAGTATACTCTCATTATGAGTAAAACTAATATTTTGTATTTGTAAACCTTACAAAAACAACTAATTCTAGTAAAACTCACGTAGATGAAAAATTATAGGAATTTTTAGACATAATGCATGTTTGGTTTTGGAGTTATGTTTAAATAAATGTCATATTGAATGTGGCAGTATACTGTCATTATGACAGTATACTGTTGACAAAGTTGTATTTGTCAACTTTACCAAAATACCTGATTCTGGTAAAACTAAAAAAGATACAATATTACAGGCATTTTTAGACAAAATGCATTTTGGTTTTGGAGTTATGTTTATATAACTTTCATATTTAGTATGACAGACAGTTCATCATATTAAAAAAAAAATAATAATTTGTGTCTTTATAAACCTTACACATTATTTTTTTCCAGTAAAACTCACAAAGATACATTTCTCCAGGCATTATTAGTCATTTATCATGTTTGGTTTAGGAGTCATGTTTAAATACCTGTCATATCAAATGTTGCAGTTATACTGTCATTATGAGTAAAACCCAAGTTTTGTATTTGTAAACCTTACCAAAATACCTGATTCTGGCAAAACTCACATAGATTCAATATTACAGGCAGTTTAAGACAGACTGCAAGTTTGGTTTAGGAGTTTGGTTTTGGAATTATGTTTATCTAACTTTCATATTTAGTATGACAGAAATACCATCATATTGAGTAAAAAAAACAACTAACTTTTGTCTTTACAAACCTTACAAAATATTTTTTTTCTAGTAAAACTCACAAAGATTCATTTCTCCAGACATTATTAGCCATTTAGCATATTTGGTTTAGGAGTTATGTTTAAATAACTGTTATTTTGAATATGGCAGTTATACTGTCATTATGAGTAAAACCAAATTTTTGTATTTGTAAACCTTACCAAAATAACCGATTCTGGTAAAACTCACATATATTCAATATTACAGGCATTTTTAGACAGATTGCAAGTTTGGTTTTGGTGTTATATCTATTCAACTTTCATATTTAGTATGACAGTTATACTGTCATATTGAGTAAAAAAAAGCTAACTTGTGTCTTTACAAACCTTACAAACTATTTTTTTCCTGTAAAACTTACAAAGATACATTTCTCCAGGCAGTATTTGACATTTTGCTTGCATGGTTTAGGAGTTATGTTTAAATAACAGTCAGATTGAATGTGACAGTATAATGTCATAGTAGTTTTTTACTCAATATGCCAGTAATGTTCTTAAAATCCTGAGATAATGCGAAAAAAGCAATAAAAATGTTTTTCAACATAATTCCTACACCAAACATGCAACATGTCTAATAATGCCTGAAGACATGTATCTTTGTTAATTTTACTAGAAAATGTATCTTTTGTAAGTTTTGCAACGACGCAAGTTAGTTTTTTTAATTCAATATAACAGTATAACTGTCAAACTAAATGTAAAAGTTATTTAAACATAACTCCAAAACTGAACATGCATTATGTCTAAAAATGCCTAAAATATTGTATCTATGTGAATTTTACAAATACAAAAATTGGGTTTTTCTCATAATGACAGTATAACTGCTATATTCAATTTTACAGTTATTTAAACATAACTTCCTAACCACACATGCAAATAGGCTAATAAAGCCTAAAACAATGCATCCATGTGAGTTTTACTCGAAACATATGCTATTTTAAGGCTTGCAAACACAAAAAGTAATTTTTTATTCATGACAGTAATGTTCTTAAAATCCTGAGATAATGCAAAATAAGCAATAAAAATGTTTTTCAACATAATTCCTACACCAAACATGCAACATGTCTAATAATGCGTGAAGATATTTATCTTTGTTAGTTTTACTAGAAAAATTATCTTTTGTAAGTTTTGCAAAGAGGCATGTTAGTTTTTTTTAATTCAATATGAAAGTATAACTGTCATACCAAATATGAAAGTTATAACTCCAAAACTAAACATGCATGATGTCTAAAAATGCCTAAAATATTGTATCTATGTGAGTTTTACAAGAATCAGTTAATTTGGTAAGTTGTACAATTACATAAATTAGGGGTTTACTCATAATGACAGATAACTGCTACATTCAATTTGACTGTTATTTAAACATAACTCCCTAACCACACATGCAAAATGGCTAATAAAGCCTAAAACATTGCATCCTTGTGACTTTTACTCGAAACTTATGCTATTGTAAGGCTTGCAAACACAAAAAGTAGTTTTTTTACTCATTATGACAGTAATGTTCTTAAAACCCTGAGATAATGCGAAATAAGCAATAAAATTGTTTTTCAACATAATTCCTACACTAAACATGCAACATATCGAATAATTCTTGAAGATATGTATCTTTGTTAGTTTTACTAGAAAAATTATATTTTGTAAGTTTTGCAAAGAGGCAAGTTAGTTTTTTTAATTCAATATGACAGTATAACTGTCTTACCTAATATGAAATACATATAAACATAACTCCAAAATTGAACATGCATTATGTCTAAAAATGCCTAAAATATTGTATCTATGTGAGTTTCACCAGAATCAGGTAATTTGGTAATGTTTACAAATACAATTTTTTTTTTTTCATAATGACAGTATAACTGCTTCATTCAATTTGACAGTTATTTAAACATAACTTCCTAACCACACATGCAAAAGAGGTTAATAAAGCCTAAAACAATGCATCCTTGTGAGTTTTACTCGAAACATATGCTATTTTAAGGCTTGCAAACACAAAAAGTAGTTTTTTACTCATTATGACAGTTATGTTCTTAAAATCCTGAGATAATGCGAAATCATCAATAAAAATGTTTTTCAACATAATTCCTACACTAAACATGCAACATGTCTAATAATGCCTGAAGACATGTATCTTTTTTAATTTCTACTAGAAAAATTATCTTTTGTAAGTTTTGCCATGACGCAAGTTAGTTTTTTTAATTCAACAGGACAGTATAAATATCATACCAAATATAAAAGTTTTATAAACATAACTCCAAGTCTGAACATGCATTATGTCTAAAATTGACTAAATTATTACATCTATGATAGTCTTAAAAGAATCAGAAAATTTGGTAAGGTTTACAAATACAAAAATTAGAGTTTACTCATAATGACAGATAACTGCGACATTCAATTTGACAGTTATTTAAACATAACTTCCTAACCACACATGCAAAAAGTCCTAAAACAGTGCATCCTTGTGAGTTTTACTCGAAACATATGCTTTTTTAAGGCTTGCAAACACTAAATGTAATTTTTTACTCAATATGACAGTAATGTTCTTAATATAACTGTCAAATTAAATATAAAATTAATATAAACATAATTCCAAAAACAAACTCCTAAACCAAACTTGCAATCCGTCTTAAACTGCCTGTAATATTGAATCTATATGAGTTTTACCAGAATCAGGTATTTTGGTAAAGACACGAGTTAGTTTTTTTTTTTACACAATTTAACAGTATAGCTGTCATACTATATATGAAAGTTATATAAACACAACTCCAAAACCAAATATGCAATCCGTCTAAAAATGCCTGTAATATTGAATACATGTGAGTTTTATCAGAATCAGGTATTTTGGTAAGGTTTACAAAAACTAAAATTAGGTTTTACTCATAGTGACAGTATAACTGCCAAACTCAATATGACAGTTAATTAAACATAACTCCTAAAACACAAATGCAAAATGACTAATAATGCCTAGAGAAAGGTATATTTGTGAATTTTACTGGAAAACAAAATTTTGTAAGGTTTGTAAAGATAAAAATTATTTTTTGTTTTTTACTCAATATGATGGTATAACTGTCATACTAAATATGAAAGTTATATAAACATAACTCCAAAACCAAACATGCATTATGTCTAAAAATGCCTGTAATATTGTATCTATGTGAGTTTTACCAGAATCAGGTATTTTGGTTAAGGTTGACCAATACAAAAATTAGGTTTTACTCATAATGACAGTATAACTGCCACATTGACTGCCACCAAACATGCATTATGTCTAAAAATGCTTATAATTTTGTATCCATGTGAGTTTTACTAGAATCAGTTGTTTTTGTAAGGTTTACAAATACAAAATATTAGTTTTACTCATAATGACAGTATACTGTCACAATTAATCTGACAAAATGGCTAATAATGCCTAGAGGAATGTATCTTTGTGAGTTTTACTGGAAAAAATATTTTGTAAGGTTTGTAAAGACACAAGTTAGTTGTTTTTTTACACAATTTAACAGTATAGATGTCATACTATATATGAAAGTTATATAAACATAATTCCAAAACCAAATATGCAATCCGTCTAAAAATGCCTGTAATATTGAATATATGTGAGTTTTATCAGAATCGGGTATTTTGGTAAGGTTTACGAATACAAAAATTAGGTTTTACTCATAATGACAGTAATCTCACAAAGATACATTTCTCCAGGCATTATAGCCATTTCGCATGTGTGGTTTGGTAGTTATGTTTAAATAACTGTCAAATTGAATGTGACAGTATACTATCATGGTGAGTAAAACCAATATTTTGTAGTTGCAAACCTTACTACAACAATTGATTTTAGTAAAACTCGCATGGATACAAAATTACAGGCATTATTAAACATAATGCATGTTTGGTTTTGGAGTTATGTTTTTATATTTTTTACATTTAGTATTCCAGTTATACTGTCATATTGAGTAAAAAAAACGAACTTGTGTCTTTATAAACCTTAAAAAAAAAATGTTTCCAGTAAAACTCACAAAGATACATTTCTCCAGGCATTATAGCCTATTAACCATGTTTGGTTTAGAGTTATCAATCAATCAATCAATGTTTATTTATATAGCCCTAAATCACAAGTGTCTCAAAGGGCTGCACAAGCCACAACGACATCCTCGGTACAGCCCACATAAGGGCAAGGAAAAACTCACCCCAGTGGGACGTCGATGTGAATGACTATGAGAAACCTTGGAGAGGACCGCATATGTGGGTAACCCCCCCCTCTAGGGAGACCGAATGCAATGGATGTCGAGTGGGTCTAACATAATATTGTGAGAGTCCAGTCCATAGTGGATCCAGCATAACAGTAAGAGTCCAGTCCACAGTGGGGTCAGCAGGAAACCATCCCGAGCGGAGACGGGTCAGCAGCGCAGAGATGTTCCCAACCGATATACAGGCGAGCGGTCCACCCCGGGTCCAGACCCCGGACAGCCAGCACCCCATCCATGGCCACCGGATCTGTGTGTCTCCCCTTCCACAAGGGATAGGGGGGAGCAGAGGAGAAAAGAAAAGAAACGGCAGATCAACTGGTCTAAAAAAAGGGGGGCTATTCAAAGGCTAGAGTATACAAATGAGTTTTGAGATGGGACTTAAATGTTTCTACTGAGGTAGCATCTCTAACTGTTACCGGGAGGGCATTCCATAGTGCTGGAGCCCGAATAGAAAACGCTCTACAGCCCGCAGACTTTTTTTGGGCTCTGGGAATCACTAATAAGCCGGAGTTCTTTGAACGCAGATTTCTTGCCGGGACATATGGTACAATACAATCGGCAAGATAGGCTGGAGCTAGACCGTGTAGTATTTTATACGTAAGTAGTAAAACCTTAAAGTCGCATCTTAAGTGCACAGGAAGCCAGTGCAGGTGAGCCAGTATAGGCGTAATATGATCAAACTTTCTTGTTCTTGTCAAAAGTCTAGCAGCCGCATTTTGTACCAACTGTAATCTTCTAATGCTAGACATAGGGAGACCCGAAAATAATACGTTACAGTAATCGAGACGAGACGTAACGAACGCATGAATAATGATCTCAGCGTCGCTAGTGGACAAAATGGAACGAATTTTAGCGATATTACAGAGATGAAAGAAGGCCGTTTTAGTAACACTTAAATAACTGTCATATTGAGTGTGGCAGTTATACTGTCATTATGAGTAAAACCTATGTTTTGTATTTGTAAACCTTACCAAAATACCTGATTCTGGTAAAACCCACATCGATACAATATTACAGGAATTTTTAGACATAAAGCATGTTTGGTTTTGGAGTAATGTTTATATAACTTTCATATTTAGTATGACAGTTATACCATCATATATTGAGTAAAAAAAACCTAATTTGTATATTTACAAACCTTACAAAACATTGTTTTCCAGTAAAATTCACAAATATACATTTCCCTAGGCATTAGTAGTCATTTTGCATTTGTGTTTTAGGAGTTATGTTTAATTAACTGTCATACTGAGTGTGGCAGTTATATTGTCACTATGAGTAAAACCTAATTTTTGTATTCGTAAACCTTACCAAAATACCTGATTCTGATAAAACTCACATATATTCAATATTACAGGCATTTTTAGACGGATTGCATATTTGGTTTTGGAATTATGTTTATATAACTTTCATATATAGTATGACAGCTATACTGTTAAATTGTGTAAAAAAAACAACTAACTTGTGTCTTTACAAACCTTACAAAATATTTTTTCCGGTAAAACTCACAAAGATACATTCCTCTAGGCATTATTAGCCATTTTGTCAGATTAATTGTGACAGTATACTGTCATTATGAGTAAAACTAATATTTTGTATTTGTAAACCTTACAAAAACAACTGATTCTAGTAAAACTAACATGGATACAAAATTATAAGCATTTTTAGACATAATGCATGTTTGGTGGCAGTCAATGTGTTAGTTATACTGTCATTATGAGTAAAACCTAATTTTTGTATTTGTCAACCTTAACCAAAATACCTGATTCTGGTAAAACTCACATAGATACAATATTACAGGCATTTTTAGACATAATGCATGTTTGGTTTTGGAGTTATGTTTATATAACTTTCATATTTAGTATGACAGTTATACCATCATATTAAATAAAAAAACCTAACTTGTGTCTTTATAAACCTTACAAATTATTTGTTTCCAGTAAAACTCACCATGATACATTTCTCCAGGCATTATTAGCCATTTATCATGTTTGGATTAGGAGTGATGTTTAAATAACTGTCATATCAAATGTTGCAGTTATACTGTCATTATGAGTAAAACCCAAGTTATGTATTTGTAAACCTTACCAAAATACCTGATTCTGGTAAAACTCACATAGATTCAATATTAAAGGCAGTTTAAGACAGATTGCAAGTTTGGTTTAGGAGTTTGGTTTTGGAATTATGTTTATATAACTTTCATATTTAGTATGACAGTTATACCATCATATTGAGTAAAAAAAAAACTAACTTTCGTCTTTACAAACCTCACAAAATATTTTTTTCTAGTAAAAATCACAAAGATACATTTCTCCAGGCATTATTAACCATTTTGCATGTGTGGTATAGGAGTTATGTTTACATAACTGTCATATTAAAAGTGGCAGTTATACTGTCATTATGAGTAAAACCAAGTTTGTGTATATGTAAACCTTACCAAAATACCTGATTATGGTAAAACTCACATAGATACAATACTAAAGGCATTTTTAGACATAATGCATGTTCGGTTTTGGAGTTATGTTTGTATACATTTCTCCAGGCATTAATAGCCATTTATCATGTTTGGTTTAGGAGTTATGTTTAAATAACTGTCATATCAAATAATGCAGTTATACTGTCATTATGAGTAAAACCCAAGTTTACAAATGTAAACCTTACCAAAATACCTGATTCTGGTAAAACTCATATAGATTCAAAATTACAGGCAGTTTAAGACGGATTGCAAGTTTGGTTTAGGAGTTTGGTTTTGGAATTATGTTTATATTACTTTTATATTTAGTTTGACAGTTAAACCATCATATTGAGTAAAAAAAAATAACTTTTTTCTTTACAAACCTTACAAAATATTTTTTTCTAGTAAAACTCACAAAGATACATTTCTCCAAGCATTTATAGCTATTTAGCATGTTTGGTTTAGGAGTTATGTTTAAATAACTGTTATTTTGAATATGGCAGTTATACTGTCATTATGAGTAAAACCTAAATTTTGTATTTATAAACCTTACCAAAATACCTGATTCTGGTAAAACTCACATAGATACAATATTACAGGCATTTTTAGACATAATGCATGTTTGGTTTTGGAGTTATGTTCATATACATTTTTCCAGGCATTATTAGCCATTTATCATGTTTGGTTTAGGAGTTATGTTTAAATAACTGTCATATCAAATAATGCAGTTATACTGTCATTATGAGTAAAACCCAAGTTTTGTATTTTTAAACCTTACCAAAATACCTGATTCTGGTAAAACTCATATAGATTCAATATTACAGGCAGTTTAAGACGGATTGCAACTTTGGTTTTGGAGTTATGTTTATTTAACTTTCATATATAGTATGACAGTTATACTGTCATATTAAGTAAAAAAACTAATTTGTTTCTTTACAAACCTTATAAAAAAAAAGTTTCCAGGAAAACTCACAAAGATACATTGTTCCAGGCATTATTAGCCATTTTGTAATTGTGGTTTAGGAGTTACAGTATGTTTAAATAACTGTCAGAATGAATTTGACAGTATACTGTCATTATGAGTAAAACCCAATTTTTGTATTTGTAAACCTTACTTAAATACCTGATTCTGGTAAAATTCACATAGATTCAATATTACAGGCATTTTTAGACGTATTGCAAGTTTGGTTTTGGAGTTAAGTTTATTTAACTTTCATATTTAGTATGACAGTTATACTGTCATATTAAGTACAAAAAAATAACTTGTGTCTTTACAAACCTTATAAAAAAAAAATTTTTCCAGGAAAACTCACAAAGATACATTTCTCCAGGCATTATTAGCCATTTTGTATTTGTGGTTTAGGAGTTATGTTTAAATAACTGTCAGATTGAATGTGACAATATACTGTCATTATGAGTAAAACCTAATTTTTGTATTTGTAAACCTTACCAAAAATACCTGATTCTGGTAAAAATCACATAGATACAATATTGCAGGCATTTTTAGACATAATTCATGTTTGGTTTTGGAGTTATGTTTATACAACTTTCATATTTAGTATGACAGTTATACCATCATATTGAGTAAAAAAAAAAAAAAAACTTGTGTCTTTATTAATCTTACAGGTTTTTTTTTTCTCCCAAAACTCACAAAGATACATTTCTCCAGGCATAATTAGCCATTTATCATGTTTGGTTTAGGAGTTATGTTTAAATAACTGTCATTTTGAGTGGGGGAGTTATTGTATTGTGTGTCATTATAAATAAAAACCTATTTTTTGTATTTGTAAACCTTACCAAAATACCTGATTCTGGTAAAACCCACATCGATACAATATTACAGGAATTTTTAGACATAAAGCATGTTTGGTTTTGGAGCTATGTTTATATAACTTTCATATTTAGTATGAAAGTTATACCATCATATTGAGTAAAAAACAAAAAATAATTTGTATCTTTACAAACCTTACAAATATTGTCTTCCAGTAAAATTCACAAATATACCTTTCTCTAGGCATTATTAGTCATTTTGCATTTGTGTTTTAAGAGTTATGTTTAATTAACTGTCTTATTGAGTGTGGCAGTTATACTGTCACTATGAGTAAAACCTAATTTTTGTTTTTGTAAACCTTACCAAAATACCTGATTCTGATAAAACTCACATTTTGTATATTTGGTTTTGGAGTTGTGTTTATATAACTTTCATATATAGTATGACAGCTATACTGTAAAATTGTGTAAAAAAAAAAAAAAACTCGTGTCTTTACAAACCTTACAAAATATTATTTCCAGTAAAACTCACAAAGATACATTCCTCAAGGCATTATTAGCCAAATTGTCAGATTGATTGTGACAGTATACTGTCATTATGAGTAAAACTAATATTTTGTATTTGTAAACCTTACAAAAACAACTGATTCTAGTAAAACTCACATGGATACAAAATTATAGGCATTTTTAGACATCATGCATGTTTGGTGGCGGTCAATGTGGCAGTTATACTGTCATTATGAGTAAAACCTAATTTTTGTATTTTTCAACCTTAACAAAATACCTGATTCTGGTAAAACTCACATAGATACAATACTAAAGGCATTTTTAGACATAATGCATGTTTGGTTTTGGAGTTATGTTTGTATACATTTCTCCAGGCATTAATAGCCATTTAGCATGTTTGGTTCAGGAGTTATGTTTAAATAACTGTTATTTTGAATATGGCAGTTATACTGTCATTATGAGTAAAACCTAAATGTTGTACTTATAAACCTTACCAAAATACCTTATTCTGGTAAAACTCACATAGATACAATATTACAGGCAGTTTAAGACAGATTGCAAGTTTGGTTTAGGAGTTTGGTTTTGGAATTATGTTTATATAACTTTCATATTTAGTATGACAGTTATACCATCATATTGAGTAAAAAAAAAACTAACTTTCGTCTTTACAAACCTCACAAAATATTTTTTTCTAGTAAAAATCACAAAGATACATTTCTCCAGGCATTATTAACCATTTTGCATGTGTGGTATAGGAGTTATGTTTACATAACTGTCATATTAAAAGTGGCAGTTATACTGTCATTATGAGTAAAACCAAGTTTGTGTATATGTAAACCTTACCAAAATACCTGATTATGGTAAAACTCACATAGATACAATACTAAAGGCATTTTTAGACATAATGCATGTTCGGTTTTGGAGTTATGTTTGTATACATTTCTCCAGGCATTAATAGCCATTTATCATGTTTGGTTTAGGAGTTATGTTTAAATAACTGTCATATCAAATAATGCAGTTATACTGTCATTATGAGTAAAACCCAAGTTTACAAATGTAAACCTTACCAAAATACCTGATTCTGGTAAAACTCATATAGATTCAAAATTACAGGCAGTTTAAGACGGATTGCAAGTTTGGTTTAGGAGTTTGGTTTTGGAATTATGTTTATATTACTTTTATATTTAGTTTGACAGTTAAACCATCATATTGAGTAAAAAAAAATAACTTTTGTCTTTACAAACCTTACAAAATATTTTTTTCTAGTAAAACTCACAAAGATACATTTCTCCAAGCATTTATAGCTATTTAGCATGTTTGGTTTAGGAGTTATGTTTAAATAACTGTTATTTTGAATATGGCAGTTATACTGTCATTATGAGTAAAACCTAAATTTTGTATTTATAAACCTTACCAAAATACCTGATTCTGGTAAAACTCACATAGATACAATATTACAGGCATTTTTAGACATAATGCATGTTTGGTTTTGGAGTTATGTTCATATACATTTTTCCAGGCATTATTAGCCATTTATCATGTTTGGTTTAGGAGTTATGTTTAAATAACTGTCATATCAAATAATGCAGTTATACTGTCATTATGAGTAAAACCCAAGTTTTGTATTTTTAAACCTTACCAAAATACCTGATTCTGGTAAAACTCATATAGATTCAATATTACAGGCAGTTTAAGACGGATTGCAACTTTGGTTTTGGAGTTATGTTTATTTAACTTTCATATATAGTATGACAGTTATACTGTCATATTAAGTAAAAAAACTAATTTTTTTCTTTACAAACCTTATAAAAAAAAAGTTTCCAGGAAAACTCACAAAGATACATTGTTCCAGGCATTATTAGCCATTTTGTAATTGTGGTTTAGGAGTTACAGTATGTTTAAATAACTGTCAGAATGAATTTGACAGTATACTGTCATTATGAGTAAAACCCAATTTTTGTATTTGTAAACCTTACTTAAATACCTGATTCTGGTAAAATTCACATAGATTCAATATTACAGGCATTTTTAGACGTATTGCAAGTTTGGTTTTGGAGTTAAGTTTATTTAACTTTCATATTTAGTATGACAGTTATACTGTCATATTAAGTACAAAAAAAAAACTTGTGTCTTTACAAACCTTATAAAAAAAAATTTTTTCCAGGAAAACTCACAAAGATACATTTCTCCAGGCATTATTAGCCATTTTGTATTTGTGGTTTAGGAGTTATGTTTAAATAACTGTCAGATTGAATGTGACAATATACTGTCATTATGAGTAAAACCTAATTTTTGTATTTGTAAACCTTACCAAAAATACCTGATTCTGGTAAAAATCACATAGATACAATATTGCAGGCATTTTTAGACATAATTCATGTTTGGTTTTGGAGTTATGTTTATACAACTTTCATATTTAGTATGACAGTTATACCATCATATTGAGTAAAAAAAAAAAAAAAACTTGTGTCTTTATTAATCTTACAGGTTTTTTTTTTCTCCCAAAACTCACAAAGATACATTTCTCCAGGCATAATTAGCCATTTATCATGTTTGGTTTAGGAGTTATGTTTAAATAACTGTCATTTTGAGTGGGGGAGTTATTGTATTGTGTGTCATTATAAATAAAAACCTATTTTTTGTATTTGTAAACCTTACCAAAATACCTGATTCTGGTAAAACCCACATCGATACAATATTACAGGAATTTTTAGACATAAAGCATGTTTGGTTTTGGAGCTATGTTTATATAACTTTCATATTTAGTATGAAAGTTATACCATCATATTGAGTAAAAAACAAAAAATAATTTGTATCTTTACAAACCTTACAAATATTGTCTTCCAGTAAAATTCACAAATATACCTTTCTCTAGGCATTATTAGTCATTTTGCATTTGTGTTTTAAGAGTTATGTTTAATTAACTGTCTTATTGAGTGTGGCAGTTATACTGTCACTATGAGTAAAACCTAATTTTTGTTTTTGTAAACCTTACCAAAATACCTGATTCTGATAAAACTCACATTTTGTATATTTGGTTTTGGAGTTGTGTTTATATAACTTTCATATATAGTATGACAGCTATACTGTAAAATTGTGTAAAAAAAAAAAAAAACTTGTGTCTTTACAAACCTTACAAAATATTATTTCCAGTAAAACTCACAAAGATACATTCCTCAAGGCATTATTAGCCAAATTGTCAGATTGATTGTGACAGTATACTGTCATTATGAGTAAAACTAATATTTTGTATTTGTAAACCTTACAAAAACAACTGATTCTAGTAAAACTCACATGGATACAAAATTATAGGCATTTTTAGACATCATGCATGTTTGGTGGCGGTCAATGTGGCAGTTATACTGTCATTATGAGTAAAACCTAATTTTTGTATTTTTCAACCTTAACAAAATACCTGATTCTGGTAAAACTCACATAGATACAATACTAAAGGCATTTTTAGACATAATGCATGTTTGGTTTTGGAGTTATGTTTGTATACATTTCTCCAGGCATTAATAGCCATTTAGCATGTTTGGTTCAGGAGTTATGTTTAAATAACTGTTATTTTGAATATGGCAGTTATACTGTCATTATGAGTAAAACCTAAATGTTGTACTTATAAACCTTACCAAAATACCTTATTCTGGTAAAACTCACATAGATACAATATTACAGGCATTTTTACACATAATGCATGTTTGGTTTTGGAGTTATGTTTATATACATTTTTCCAGGCATTATTAGCCATTTATCATGTTTGGTTTAGGAGTTATGTTTAAATAACTGTCATATCAAATAATGCAGTTATACTGTCATTATGAGTAAAACCCAAGTTTTGTATTTGTAAACCTTACCAAAATACCTGATTCTGGTAAAACACATATAGATTCAATATTACAGGCAGTTTAAGACGGATTGCAAGTTTGGTTTAGGAGTTTGGTTTTGGAATTATGTTTATATTACTTTTATAATTAGTTTGACAGTTATACCATCATATTGAGTAAAAAAAAACAAACTTGTCTTTACAAACCTTACAAAATATTTTTTCTAGTAAAATTCACAAAGATACATTTCTCCAGGCATTATTAGCCATTTAGCATGTTTGGTTCAGGAGTTATGTTTAAATAACTGTTATTTCGAATATGGCAGTTAATGTCATTATGAGTAAAACCCAATTTTTGTATTTGAAAACCTTACCAAAATACCTGATTCTGGTAAAACTCACATAGATTCAATATAACAGGCATTTTTAGACGTATTGCAAGTTTGGTTTTGGAGTTATGTTTATTTAACTTTCATATTCAGTATGACAGTTAATCTGTCATATTAAGTAAAAAAACTAATTTGTTTCTTTACAAACCTTATAAAAAAAAAAAAATTCCAGGAAAACTCAAAAAGATAAATTTTTCCAGGCATTATTAGCCATTTTGTAATTGTGGTTTAGGAGTTACAGTATGTTTAAATAACTGTCAGATTGAATGTGACAGTATACTGTCATAGTGAGTAAAACCTAATTTTTGTATTTGTAAACCTTACCAAAAATACCTGATTCTGGTAAAAATCACATAGATACAATATTGCAGGCATTTTTAGACATAATGCATGTTTGGTTTTGGAGTTATGTTTATACAACTTTTATATTTAGTATGACAGTTATACCATCATATTGAGTAAAGAAAAAAAAAACTTGTGTCTTTATAAACCTTACAAAAAATGTTTTCCCAGTAAAACTCACAAAGATACATTTCTCCAGGCATATTTAGCCATTTATCATGTTTGGTTTAGGAGTTATGTTTAAACAACTGTCGTATTGAGTGTGGCAGTTATAATGTCATTATGAGTAAAACCTATTTTTTGTATTTGTAAACCTTACCAAAATACCTGATTCTGGTTAAACCCACATCGATACAATATTACAGGAATGTTTAGACATAAAGCATGTTTGGTTTTGGAGTTATGTTTATATAACTTTCATATTTAGTATGAAAGTTATACCATCATATTGAGTAAAAAACAAAAAATAATTTGTATCTTTACAAACCTTACAAAATATTGTTTTCCAGTAAAATTCACAAATATACCTTTCTCTAGGCATTATTAGTCATTTTGCATTTGTGTTTTAGGAGTTATGTTTAATTAACTGTCAGATTGAGTGTGACAGTTATACTTAATGCATGTTTGGTTTTGGAGTTATGTTTATGTAACTTTTACATTTATTATGACAGTTATACAAACATATTGAATAAAAAAACCTAACTTGTGTCTTTACAAACCTTACAAAATTTTTTTTTTCCCTGTTAAACTCACAAATATACCTTTCTCCAGGCAGTATTAGCCATTTAGCATGTTTAAATTAGGAGTCATGTTTAAATAACTGTAATTTTGAATGTGGCAGTTATACTGTCATTATGAGTAAAACCTATTTTTTGTATTTGTAAACCTTACCAAAATACCTGATTCTTGTAAAACCCACATCGATACAATATTACAGGAATTATTAGACATAAAGTATGTATGGTTTTGGAGTTATGTTTATATAACTTTCATATTTAGTATGACAGTTATACCATCATATTAAGTAAATAAAATTAATTTGTGTCTTTACAAACCTTACAAAATATTGTTTTCCTGTAAAATTCACAAATATACATTTCTTTAGTCATTTTTAGTCATTTTGCATTTGTGTTTTAGTAGTTATGTTTAAATAACTGACATATTGAGTGTGGCAGTTATTCTGTCACTATGAGTGATTTATAAACCTTACCAAAATACTTGATTCTGATAAAACTTACATATAATAAATATTATAGACATTTTTAGACGGATTGCATGTTTGGTTTTGGAGTTATGTTTATAAAACTTTCATATATAGTATGACAGCTATACTGTAAAATTAAGTTAAAAAAAACTAGCGTGTGTCTTTACAAACCTTACAAAATATTTGTTCCAGTAAAATTCACAAAGATTCATTCCTCCAGGCATTATTAGCCATTTTGTCAGATTGATTGTGACAGTATACTCTCATTATGAGTAAAACTAATATTTTGTATTTGTAAACCTTACAAAAACAACTAATTCTAGTAAAACTCACGTACATAAAAAATTATAGGAATTTTTAGACATAATGCATGTTTGGTTTTGGAGTTATGTTTAAATAAATGTCATATTGAATGTGGCAGTATACTGTCATTATGACAGTATACTGTTGACAAAGTTGTATTTGTCACCTTTACCAAAATACCTGATTCTGGTAAAACTAAAAAAGATACAATATTACAGGCATTTTTAGACAAAATGCATTTTGGTTTTGGAGTTATGTTTATATAACTTTCATATTT